>NC_040887.2:7006310-7283810 GCF_900634795.4 Betta splendens | reverse complement strand
ACACGAAAAAAGGAAAAAAAATCTCAAAAACGCATTTAGAACATCGATTGCGTCAAAGTCACATTTGATTTACAATTAGAAGTGGGCGCTAAAAGCAAGATTTCAGGCGACTGGTGAAATTAGTATTAAATATATCAGATGAATGAAACGGGGAAGAGAAAACGTGAACAGGTTTGATACAGGCCGAGATTTTAAACTTTAATGCGGTTCGATTATGCCGGAGCATCAATTCACCGAGTGGGTGAATCTAAATTGGCAAAAGGGTAAAACACAAAACAAAAAGATTCTATTTTCATCTATTTTCATCCTAAGACTAATGTAAGAGGTGGAATTCGGGGCTTTAAGGCGCTTTTAGGCACATCGCTCCCGAATACCTCCAGTTTCATCCTGGTTTTCCGTTAACAGAGAATTTGCTTAGGATGAAACCTGACAAGTGCCAACTGACGCACTAATGCAGTGTTTCAGGCAAAGGGGCCCATTACGCTGCAGCATCGCAGGCGCACAATTCAGAACAGACGAGCAGCCTTCGGTATTGGCAGGCACATTCTCAATGACAGGTCCAAAGCGGCCTTCAAGCAGTTGCTTCAATGCGGGATTTAATTCCATCCTGAAAATTTTATGATTCGAATAATTTACATTTCTTGGGGAGAAGAAAAAAACGGAAGGAGACGTGTTGTCTTTTTACCCCGTTACATTTGCGGGGTTATGGATGTGTTGGCCGCTACAGCAGCACAGGATGCAGGTTGGAGTTTGTTTAAAATGTGCGCTAATGACGCGCATTAATCTTACCTTGTATGTTGGGTGCCATGGATCCCTCGGGGAAAATACCGTCCTTCATATACACTAATAGCTCCTCCCCTGCTTCGATGTCCCGGACAGCCTTATAATAAATCTGAGGAGAGAGACGAAGAGAGACTTTACCTTAAAGTCAAGGTGGGAATAATAAATTGGACCCTTCCTATTTATGATCACAATTAAAGGAGGGTCTAAATGTTAGAATTTACTAAAATATTAGCACATTTATCCGTTTATTAATAAAATACCATTCATACCGAAAATAAGTATTATCCAGAAAACTTAACATATCAATGATAACTGGGTTTATTTTACTATAATGCGATTTACAATTATTTATTTTGTTATACATTTATACCAGTTATATTGAAACTTTAGAATAAATAGAACCAATAGAAAATAATCAATTTCCTCAATCTAAGTAGTTCCACGTTATTTCTCAAATTACTCGCACAGTCGCAAAAGAAAACGCTGAATAAATCAAGTCGAGCTAAATGCTTCTTTAATGAGTGTAAACTGCGTCAAAGAAAAGTGGTGAGTGAAACAAAAATAAACAAACAGCTCAGTTGCGATGGTGCGTTTTTCAGTTCGCAGCTGCAACGAACCGGGACGAGACGAACTCTCACAAAGCATTTAATCTGGGGCGGTTTAAATTGTGTTATCGGAAATAAAGTGCTGCTGGATTTCTCTAGCTATGACTTAAAACAAGATAAAACGGGAATAACAACATTCATTTCGAGATTCAGAGCCACAGACAGGCCTCCCGTGTCTCCACCACATAGTCAACTAAGACAAACTAAGCGCACATCCGTTGTATTAAAATAAAAGCGATCACACTGAGCCTCAATTAACATTTTGCAAATGAAACATATCACAGCTCCGCGCGTGCTACGAACCACGGCGCAGCGAACCACTTCAAACCGAACGCAGAGACTGTGGTTTGCGGACGCACGGGGGCGCTGTGCACCAGGCCAACGGCGCCGGCGCACACAGAACGACCGAGCACGCTCATTCAGACACACACTCCGTCACACACACAAACACAGACAGAGGCTGCTGAAACTAACTTCCAAGACGGGCTCTTGTGTGGAGATATGAGCAGGAACGAAAACGGCGACGGCACCGGGGAAAATATATATGTCGTAATAATAATAACAACAATAACCTTTATTATTATGAGCGTCGTAATAATAACTATCATTGTTGTCGTTATTATCAATAGTTAGGTAAGACAAAATCTCTATTCTGCGCTAGTTCGTCCTGACCTTTCTTTTCTCCGAGAGCAGACAGAGTTGAGAAAGTTGCGCGGCGCTGCGGAGAGCCTCCAGCTGCAGTAGCACTTCAGTCCCGGTGGAGTTGGCGACACAACCCATAGTAGGTCTACCGGAGAGGGAGCGGGCCGCTGGAGCGGACGGGTCCGGGGAGAGGAGGTCGCGGGGCGGCCAGGCGCGCTGCGGACGCTCACTGATTGCTCCGTGTGGCTGGATGAAGCCCGACGCGCCTCCGCTGGGCTACTCGCTACTCTCTAATCTAGTCCGCGAGCGCGTCTTTGATGATGATGAGTCTGTCTCTCTTTCTCTCTCTCTTTCTCTCATTAGTGATTCCCTATTGCCCCTTGGTGCTCTTTCGGTTACCCGTCGGCCACTCCTCCTCATCTTATCTCCAGCCAAAAGGATTGAGAGATCTGCGGCGCAGACCCCTCCCCGCATCTCCGATCCCAGCCGCCGCCTGGGCGCTTGATAAATCTATTATTGATGTAAATAATGGATAAAGCAGCCCGGCAGCAGACTTGTACTTACTTCATCACTCTAGGACACACTTATGCGCACCGGACAAATGCGCAGATATATGGACAAACAGAACGCGCGTCGATAAGTTTTGTTATTAAAAATGTATTAAATTAAGATTAGATTTCGTTCTTTTATCTAGTTTGGGATAAATCACTTGTATTTTTATTCGAGCTCTAAGGTAAATATTTACTAAATGATGTATAAACAGTACTTTAGTAACTATCTAGCTCTGATTAGGTTTTTATTTAAAGAATTGAAAAGTCTGTGAATTTTTTATCATGCATTCATTAACAAAGTGTGTCTAAAAAACCCGTTAGTTATTATTATAATTATTTGACCACATTTTTAAGAACAAACGTGAAAATACATAAATGTGGACACTGAAAATTTTAAAAATATACAAGGGGTGAAAAATGTGCATTTTCTTCTTAATTTCAAATTCATTAATTTATGACATTAATTAATTTCTTTGAACGTTTAAATAACTTTTATAGACAATAAAATGGTCCATTTGACAAATAAGACAGTATTTGTAGTATAGGCCTTCAGACATCCTGACTTCTCATCTCTACATCAGACAGATGCCTCATCGATCAATGCCAGCCATAGGGCTCGAAATAATCTCCCACTGAGGCCACACACACACACACACACACACACACACACACACACACACACACACACACACACACACACACACACACACACACACACACACACACACACACACACACACACACACAATGGTGTCTATTTATTTACGGATCCATCCAGAGGTAGAAGGCCAGATCAAACAGTGTCGAAAGGAGCTCCGCTCCAAAACACAAAAGACGGAGGCCTGACAAGAAGGTGGATAAGGTTCATCTTGGCTTTAACCCCCCCACCACACACACACACACACACACACACACACACACACACACACACACACACACACACACACACACACACACACACACACACACACACACAACACACACACACACACACCACCCATTGCGCTCTCTCAGCTGTTTCCCTCACTACATGCATCTTGGCCAACACCACTCAACTGCCTCACTTATAAACAACAGTTTTGAAAGTGAATGAAAACTATTTCAGTGGAGTAGACAGACATGCACTCATGCGAACACACACAAAGGAAACTGCTGTTGATTTGTCTTGTTTTGTTTGGCCTTCATTTAAAAAGCCCCAATATTTCACTAAGAAACTGAAATCTAAAGCAGAGCGAGAATAGGAAAAGATACAGTGTATAGAATAAAACCACATTATTTCACTGCCACATATATCTAAATTATGCATGAAAATACATACATTTGTTCATCTTACATCATTAATGGCAAACAAATGAAGAAATACATTATCTGCCTGTTTTTAAAAGGTTACTCTCTGCATTTCAATTTACATATTTCCATAAACTCATAAACGGAGGAAGCTGGTATAAGAAAAGAAAAATCACAGAATAAGCTGTTAAATTATACATTTTGCGTGCGTGTGTGTGTGTCTTTGTGGTGCTTATAAATACTGAATGATGGCCTTGCATATTTGTGAGCCTCAACACAAAGCAACCGGCCACACAAACAAAAGAAACGTTGTTTGTTAAGGACAAACAACTGTGAACGACATCACAAAGCAATCGTGCCCGTGGCCTCTTCTGGGTCTGATAAATATCCACGATTTTTGCCGGTGCCATGATTCTTTCGTCGACATTGTGTGACAGTGGCAGGGGGCACTGATGTGAAAATCTTAAAAGGATTAGGCGAGTTGGCGTTGCCAGCCAATTGGTGCTTGTCAATCTCTGAGGCCCTTGTGTGTTCCCTCTGCTACTTGGCCCGAGCCCCCTTTCTCTCTATCGGCCCGGGCTTAATGTCTGAAGCTTAAATGGACACACTGGCCTGTCCCCGCGATGTGACAGAGTGACAGGTGGCAGCTCGAGACGCGGCGACGGACAACGGGAGACAAAGACAGTGAGGAACAGGCGGCAGGAGACAAGAAAGGGAAAGAGGAAGCCATGTAGGAAGAGATTAGGAAACAAATAAGAGCAGAGTGACAGGAACGTGGCAACACACACACAGCCACATGGATGCATTTGCCATCCCTTGGTTCAGCTTTTTAATTTCTTTGATATATTAACATAATAATTCCCTTTATATTCATAATTTTGTCCGGACCAAAAGTCTTTATTGAAGCAGTCCATACATTTTGGCAGAAATTGAAATGTATGTCAAAACTGAGCAAAAGATTGATGCTGGTTATAAGAAGCAAACACGTATAACATGAAGAGAGTCAGGTAAATAAGCTAATATACTGCAGGAGTGTGTGGTGGTTGGGGTTGAGGCCTAGTTAAGCAGCTGGGGCTTCATGGGCACCGGCTGGGCATCGCTCCAACACTATCTGGTGCTGTACCCAGGTTACTTTAGAGAGAGCGAGGCAGAGGAAGCAGGATGTAAGAGCCGAAAGGAGAGAGAAACGCTGCCTAGAACAAGGCCATACCTTGGATAATGGTTATTATGGGACTTTGGAGTGTCAGGCAATTCTTCAGCCTCGTTACATGGGTCATTTCCTCACATCACTGGCGACTGGCCAAGCCACAGACTCACAATAGAGTCATTCCTTGGCCATTACAAACACACACTTCTTGTTATCACAATGGTAAACACGCACACACACATTCACGCACATCAGTCGAGGGGACGGAATGGCCACTCCCCCTCGCTGCCGCCCCCCCACCGATTGACACATCCAGCCCGGACATCTCTGCTCTCTCACCTGGTCTCCCGTGAGGTGACAGGCGGCGAGGTTCTGCTCCTCGAACGAAGGAGCGCAGCGGATGTATTTGAGCCAGCTGCTGCCGCTGGCCTCCGGCCCGGTGTCCAGCGCAAACTTGATGTTGCCCATGTCGTCCACCACCTGTTGGAGAGAGACACATTAGAACAGGGGACAAAGGCCTTTTATGACAAAATTCCAATGTCCAAATAAAATGTAAAGCGAAGTAGTAAAAGAATTTACAATTGGAAGGGACACAAGAGCGTATACGTTTACTGTATGAGGTTATGACAGAAGCCTGATGTCAATCAGCTGTAAAGAAACAGAGGCAGCATGTCGGTGGGTGTTAGGGCCACCTAACCTTGTCAGTCTGACAAGTAGAAGAGGAAAGAGGGCAAGGAAGAGAAAGGAGGAGGGAGTGGACAAACTGTGGCTTCTTTCACTCCCCTAAAGACTTTCTCTGGCACATATTGATCACTCTTTGTAACCCCTGCAGCCCCCCGAGACTCCAAGACAAGGTTTCATGTTACCTGGTCTCCCAGAGAATGAAGCAGGATGGAGATAATGATGAATGACGGAGGAGGAGGAGGAGGAGGAAGAGGAAAAATAAGAGAAGCTTATTGTGCAGAGAAGACAGAAAAAACAGGAAGGAAGAAACAAAAGGCTTCTTCACAAATTATAACTGATAAAGAAGTATGGAGCAAAAAGAATTGATATTGATGATAGTCCAGATGCCAGAGAATTGCCATCTCATACAAACACGTGTGTGTTGATATGAGTGCATGTGGTAGATTTGGGGGAATTAGGAGAATCCAGGCCAACTCTTGCACCAAGCTGGGGCTGAAGCTCTGATTTTGCCCCGGCGCTGCCTGCGACACTGACACTCTGTGAATCCCCCGGGGAGGAGCGGCCCGAGACAGAGCAACTCCTCTAATTACGCCTCCCAATCAGCGCGGAGCTCCGGCCGCGCTGACCTCTAGCCCGACTCTGAGCCGCGCTAATCACAATCAAATGTCTGCCCAGGAACCCGAGGTGTGATGGAGAAGAACCAACAAACCAATTGACATTTTTAGACGCTCCGGGTTCGTGAACCGCTCGGACGCGCCGCTTCGCCGCGGGCGCGCTCACATTTTCTTCCAGCTCGTAAAGTGTGAATGCTCACGTTCTTGTCGCTGGGCGAGCGCGTGCAGGAGGTGCATATATGTGGGTGGGGGTGCAGGTGCCAAGTTTGGTGAGTAAATATGTAAAGGGTCTGGTTGGAGGTGTGGAATAACTGTCATGTGGCTTGTGTGTACAAATGTGGTCACTGTTTTAGTCCAGTGTGGGAAAACACACATGTAGTTAAAGGGACAGCTTGAGGTAACGTTACTAGTTTTGGGCCGAGGCGAGTGGAGCCTCGGGGCAAAATGTGCTGCTTTAGGAAAACAATACCGATAGCGACTTGGTTCGAACGAATCCATCAGAGAACTGGGGCCACTGCTTTTGTAAATGTATTTGCTGACTGCTGGTGCTGAAAAATACTTCTTCTCATCTATTGCCTCTTTTCTTACTGAGACAACTCAGAAGCCGCTGGGAAGAGCTCATAGGAACTGAATGTTATCCAGGCATTTATAGCTACTGCCTCCTCTGCTTCCAGTTTACAACTTCAACACTCAGCTTGATTGAGAACAGGCCTTTATTTTATGTGTGAAAACAGTCACTGAAAGCTAACCAGGCATACCCCCTCAACCACACACACCAGTATCGTTTCAGCAGGCGGTCAAGTCAGAGTGCACTTGTCAGGGAGCTGAGACAGGTATTGTTTGTGTTTTATGAAGATGTGGAGAAATGTCGAGGTCCAGGTAGAGCCAACTGGTGAAAGGAGATGAGGAAGCTCAACAGACTGTCTACATGTCGGCTAAGACAGCCCTCACACACACACACACACACACACACACACACACACACCACACACCACACACACACACACACACACACACACACACACACACACACACACACACACACACACACACACACACACACACACACACACACACACACACACACACACCTCAGGGTCTGATCATGGGCTTAATGAACAGCAGGCCTGAGTGTGTTGTGCGTTTTCGTACGTGCACATGTGTGTGTTGTCTGGGAGGCCTGCTAACACCCTGTCTTTGGGTGGAAGGCTGATTTATAAGGCTTCAAATGAGGTGCAACAGAGAAGCAGAGCCAGAACAAGCTCATGGTTGATTGTTTGTTTATTTACCTTTCTTTCTGGTTCCCTCCTCCCGCCCTGTGTCATGAGGGTGAGGAGGACCTGGCTGGAAATCATCAGCTCCACGTGCAAAAGGCTTTTCAACAAATCAAAGCAAACTGGCTACTCAGTATTACACTGGAGAGCTCCCTCTCCTCCTCTCTCAGATGCTGGAGGCAGAAACCAGGACCCACTGAAAATATCAGGAATGCAGTTGTGATACTTTCATTGTCTATCAATTCTCAACTAACCAGGATAGTTTACAGATCTTCCTCACAGCTTTTGTTTGTTTGTTTAAAACAATTTAGATAAAATTGTTAAGAATAAAACTGCATTTTACACATTATTTGAAAGTAAAAATAAAAGGTAACTGCAAAGTTAGACAAGCTACCAATTACAAGGGTTTATCACAGTTTAGAGGTTGAGTATTTGGTGCAATGTTACCAAACTGTTGCAATTCTGAGCTCATGTGTTCCTACTTATGTTTCACTGTCCACATTTCAAGGATGTTTATTAAGTAACACTAAGATTCCAGCTAACACACACACACACACACACACACACACACACACACACACACACACACACACACACACACACACACACACACACACACACACACACACAGTATTGTAGTAAAACTGTTTACATCTAGTCAATCACTGGAAAGTTTGTGTTTCTTGGCCCATCGGTTGTGGTAAGTTCACAGGGCTCTAGATCTCATCAAATACAGTGTTATGATAACTGAAACAAATGATGAGGTTGTAATACTTGAAGAGAGTGAATATTTAAGACTGGTAAAAAAATCCCAACCAAAAAAACATATCCATTTCAGAATTTGACTAGTTTTATTTGATTAAACTGACTCACATGAGCACGCACACACACACACACACACACACACACACACACACACACACACACACACACACAAACACAAACACACACACACACACACACACACACACACACACACACACACACACACACACACACACACACACACACACACACACACACACACACACAGTACGTTCCAGTATATACAGGCAAGCACAGACACAATGAGACTTCGGTGAAAGAGAAGCGGCTCTGAGTGGACAGGATGCAGGGCAAACTCCACAGGAAGCTCTGATAAGAGCACGACACTTATATCGCTCCTCACAACACAAAGGGGAACCTTTGACAGCTAGGAACCTTTAATGGATGTCTCGGCATGCCCTCTCCTTCGCCATTTGTATCTGACGGATATGTGTGGCGCACAGGGCTGAATTAGTAGAGGAAAGTTGCTTGTATGGATAGACGTTGGTGACAAGGTACATATTATTTTCTGTTTGACAGAGGGCAGAAAATGGAAATGGCGGCTCAGAGCACAGTGGTGATTGTGATTTTGATGTGACATGAAGATATACGCAGACATGTGAGACATAAATGCCAGGTTATTGTGTGGCTCTGGGGGAATATTTTTATGAAGTGTGAGCTTAGTGCTTTGTTGCACAATGTGTGAACACACCCTAGTTTGCATGTATTTGTATACATGTTGTGTGACAGAGAGCAATTCTGTATAATATGTTTGCATCAGTTTTAGTGGATCAAGAAGCCTGAAGCATAAATAGGAATCAGTAATATTTCATCTTAAAGTTGAATAGTGTGATATCATTAATGTGGTCAAGCAATAATCACACAGACATAGATGCAGACTCAGTAAAAGTTGGCTGGAACGTTTCCCTGCACTAAGGGTTTCTCTGCCTGTGAAAAACAGGAAGGCAACATTCAGAACCTGTGGACAGAAGAGTGACTCTCTCCTGGTTCACCTACTCATATCCTGGGGAAGTGGCCGACAAATGAAAACAGTTTTTATTAAAGAGAAAGATCAAGTAATAGCAGGGGGACTGGCTTTCACTGTGGATCTCACATTTAATCCATCTAAATCAAGAATACATGAAAATCTGCAGAAAGACAAGCAGAGAAATGAAAAATGAAAAGAAGGCCGGACAAGATTGCATGAAGTTCCCTTTAAAGCAGCTAGGGGGCAGTGTGGCACGATGCCACCACAGGTAGAATAGCAGAAGTGGAAATGAAACTTCCCTCTCTCTCCGCAGCTGTACACACACGTACATACAAAAAACACAAGGCCAGGGTGGTTGTAGACAATATAAAAGGGCAGAGTAAGAACTACACACACACACACACACACACACACTCACTTACTCTGTTTTGCCCCGATGAGAGGGCCAGTCATGGAAATAGAGCAGTGACAGTGACAGATTGAGTGGCTGTGAAGTGGGCTGCGGAGCCGGTTGTTAGAGGTGTTGCAAATTAAGGTGCAGGACGACTAACAAAAAATAAAGACGTGTGTGTGAGAGTGTGTATCCTCTGGAAAAGGGTCTGTTTCCAGTTGGGAGGCCCCTTAACATGCATACACACAGACACAGACACAGGCACACACACACACACATACATGCAGGCGGACTAATAAAGCGTCTGACAGACTACAGATCCCCACAGCCTCCAATGTGTTTGTGCATATTCACATGAACGTGTGTGTCTGTGTGTGTGTGTGTGTGTGTGTGTGTGTGTGTGTGTGTGTGTGTGTGTACGTGCGTGCGTGTCTGTGATGGATGGGGGCCTGCAGAGATGACCCTACCCTGCCACATCACTCAACAGTCTAAATGAGTGTGTGTCTGTCCACATTTGTGTGTATGTGTGTGTGTGGAGGTGAGAGGTGGACAGGCACACAAGGGGTCCTGTCAATAAACCTTCTCTTAGAGCAGAAAGGCAAAAGAAAGAGAATAAAAGACAGAAAGCGAGTGAGACAGAGGGAGAGAGAGAGAGATTACTTACTTACAATATTATAAATTCAATGGACTGTTCAATGGATGATGAAAATGTTGGACAGCAGTGAAACACAAATGGACAAGAATGGAACATCTGGCCTCAAATGTTAAGCATGTGAAATGTTGTGTTAGGATATTTATTTATTACCAACATCTATTAGTTACATCTGAAGAGCACACCTGACAATCACAAAAAAGTTTGTCAAGATGTAAAAAAATACTTAAAGTTGTCAAAAAACCTAATAAACGTGTATTGACATATTTCAACTGATTTAGTAGAAGGCAGCACCCATTGTAGACACAGACAAACAACACAGGTTTTAGACTGAGGAGCAGTAGTCATGCTTTCATTTACATTTATCCATCCAAGGTTAATGAGGGTTCATGTGCACCGAGCTACAGCACAGAACCAATAAAAGCCCTTACTTCTAAAGTGTTTGTCCATTTCATACTTTTCACACATGTGCCGCATTAAAACAAATAGCTCAGCTTACATCATGTGTATGTGCACCGTCCATAAATGCAAATATTTTCATTGAGTCCAGCTCAGTGGGTCAGTCAGTAGCAGAGGGCGTTTCATCAGGAGGAGCCATGCTGTGAGTGTAGATTGGGCCTTTAAAGCAGAGGGCCTGTTACTGATGCTGGTAATAGTACACCTGTGTAGCCACGTCTGGCAGGCTAATGACAGCTAAAGAGGAAACAGGCTGTAAATCCTCCTGCACACACACTTCCGTTTATCGAGGTACACAAATTTACTGTTTGTCAAAGGTACAAGTGTAAAATGTGCGTGCGCCTGTTTTGTGTGTGAATTACTGGTAACACTAGGAACATACATGCAAGGTGTTGGCGTGTGTGTTCACGGCGTGTGAGTGCATGTGTTGTGTCTGTGAAGGTGAGTGAAGGCGTGTTAAATGTGACCCATTTTATCTGGGCCGGGCAGCCATCGACATAATTAAAAACCAGGCAGGCAGGCCAGGGAGGGCCTGGGGCCTTGTAAAAGCCATCTGGGTTGTAAGCGTGTGTGTGTGTGTGTGTGTGTGTGTGTGTGTGTGTGTGTGTGTGTGTGTGTGTGTGTGTGTGTGTGTGTGCCTACTTGCATTGTGAGTGTCAGAATGTGGCCCAGCTCAGTAACGACCGAACTTGCTTCTCTTAAATGAGCGCCTCTATAGTCGCCGTCGCACAGCTATCATTTGTGGCGAGCCTGCATGTGCCACACTGGAAACAGAATGTGAAACATTCTGTTACACCCACAGAATCACGGTGAGGTCAAATGTCGTTTAGTTTTATTTCCATCCATCTATTCGCTTCCTTTAGGCCTGTGGTGGTGCTTTTCCAAAGTTCCGTGGGCCTTTTTAACACAGTACTTTGATTAAATGAAGCTAAAGCTAGTAGATAGATAACACAAAGGCATTGTCATATAATTATTATGGTTTTGCAGTATTAACAGATAATGCAATAGCATTGTCTCAAGAGGCAGTAAATGTCTTTTACAAGCAACAATAAATCAGGCTTTAATTCTGATTTCAAGATCCACCATCAACTGGTCTAATTGAAACAGCTGCAGCCCGTAATGACCAACGTCGACTTCGGCCTCCGTGTGTTATTTTTAGCATCACGCCACCGTGTCCACCTCCGGCTCCCCTGCAGCTCATCTGAATGAGCATGAAGGTTGCCAGGTTAGGGTAACTTTAAACAGGAAGCGTGTGAGCTTTAAACCGAGGGAGAAGAGAGTTTCAGCCGGGACCCTGTTAATGAAATGGCTTTATGTTATTTACAGCCCCTTGTTAAAAGGCTGGGTGAGTGTGTGCGACACTGTACGTGGTTGGTGTGTGTGTCTCTTTTAAAGTATGTGTGATGTGTACCAGTGTATGTTCGCACAGACACATGCTATGTCTGTTTTACTGTTGCGCCGCCTTTTATGGGCCGGGCTTTATAATATGTATTTAGGGCAATTAGTGAGCAGATATATTGGCTCATTATGGTGAAGCAGGTGCAGCGTAAATGGGGAAATATATGAATGGTACATCAGGGTCATTTACTCTGTCAGGGGTGTGTGAAGGCTAACAGCTAACTTGTGTGTGTAACGAACAGCAGATAAGTCACGTCCGCACTGAGGAAACATTTTCTCATTCTGGCCTCTGCAATAATAATCATTTCACTATAAAACAACGGATGCTATTTTAACATGTGTGCTAAAATAATTGTAGCAGGCTTAAAAGAGGAACAAAGAGCAGTTGAATATTAACTGTGGGAGCACAGTGGCGGCTTGTAGTTTATTGGCGCTGTCTGGAGAGTCCACCCAGACGGGCACACAGAGGCTCACAGTGCAAACAAATCAATATCCAGAATTACTATATACATTAATAGGCACCAGAAGTTGTATGTAATTATAGCAAATAATCTTTACACAATTGAGTCATGTTGTAAATTCTATAGTAATTATCTGTGTGTGTGTGTACGCATGTTCATACTGTAAGAAAATAATAATAATAATAATAATAATAATAATAATAATAAAATAGCATTAAATAACTATTGACTCCAACAACATGACTTTATACACTGGCATATTCTCATACAAAGCGGACTCCATTACATGTCAGAATAACAAGGGAAAAATTGTAAATTTTAGGCGTATCTGTGAGTTGGCCGCTGTCCCAAACGGCAGGGATCTAAAACAAAAATTTCCTGAGCTTAGGGAACGCGACTAAATCATTCGAATCTAATGCATCCATGCCAAGAATAATGGCAAATAATAATGAGCGTAGGAAGCCTGCATTCAACGCTGACACAACTTGACCTCCACTCCATCAACTGACATCGGAAGTGAAACACAACACAAGACAATTCCTGGAACTCTGCAAACACAAATAGGGAAGTGGTGCTCGGGACAAATTTGTAGAGCGTGTAACACTATCAATTATTTATTAACACCCGAATGAAGAAATAATTGCTTCAGCGAAATTGGCTTTTTTGTGATACAATGGAGTCAGAATCAGACGACTCAAGAACTCATTTATAGTCACATTTTAGTGACATACAATAAAGCAGAAAACAAGGTTTTTCAATATGAACTGAAAAAGGACCAGATCTGCTCACTATCAAATCAACACTGGCCCTTTTGTACAGAACTCAAAGGCTGACTGACACAAAACAGAGGATGTCACTTCTATCTCCAAACATGCTGTTTAAACCTGAATTCTTTCAGCCAGCCCATTGTAGGCGGTTGCAGCATCCTGGTTTCAGGAGAAAGCCCAGATTCTGTGAGATGCACAGACATTCCACTCGGACTAAAATAGAGCGGTGTCCTCTCATTCTCAACCCACCTGGAAATAAAAGCCCCGATCAGCAAACATGCAAAGAGCATTTCTCAGCAGCTGGCTGGGACGGCATGTGGCACAGCCCCTGTGTGGCTGCAGGCCTGACACTTATTGGAACCATCTGAGCCCAACTCTGGGTTTGCTGTAACGACCAGACTCCACTTTCTCCTTTCACCACCTCCCCTCTCCCTCCTCCTTCCCCTTTACCCCACTTCTTGAAAGCAGTAATTGCTAAATATTCAAATTATTGGCAAGAAATAAATATATAATAATGACAAAAGCAAACAGTCAAAGCTCCATCCAGTCTGATTAGTTATAGTCATGGGGTTGTAGATGATGGTGGGACACATGTTACTCTCATTAGGCAGGATTAGAAGGATATCTGGCTATTTTCTTCTCTACAAAGCATAATTGAATTTGTTTTTATTGAATGTGCACCTCTTAGTGTGGGTCTCAGTCAGCCTATAGTACTACACACTTGAAGCCAGTGAAGCTCGCCGAGCGTTGGTGAGAAGCAGAGGAAAAGAGTTCACTGTTTTGTACACCATTGTTTCTCTTCCACACTTCTCTGTCCATCTCGCCACGCTGATATTTCACAGGGTTGTTGGCCCCTGTTCAAGTGTGAACACAATACAGCTATTGAGATCACGCAGCACCTCCTGGCCGGAGCTGGGCTCTGCATTAGCCTTAGCAGCCTGAAGCTACGGTACCGCCATAAATATTCTCTCTTTTCCTCCAGATCCTGCATTTTTGACTCAGACTGTAACATAGACAGACTCACTTCACCCCCCTGCCCCGTCCACCAGCTCGTCATCCTAACCTTCACCTTAACTCAGGCTCTGGAGGGCCCCAATGTGCAGGTAATGGATCCTGCTTGACCACCTCCACCTAGAGGCCCATATATCCAACTTTTAATTAAGTACACTCATCCCTTCCCCTGAGAGAGACGGAAGGAGTAGAGCAGACTGGGGGCAGCGGTGTGTGCGCTGCAGAAGAGCCCTGCAGTCATCTGGCTTTTGTTAGACACAATATTAAGAGTGTGTCAGTGGCAGAGGCCTGGCTGATGGCTATCAATCTACCCTTTAATGTATGACGGGATATATGAAGGGATGGATGGATACGGGCCCCCCTCAGAGAAGCTAATGGCTAAACAGGCACATTAAGGTGATTGAGGCCCAAGGTGGAGCTCAGGCCCCTGGTGGAGCTCCACAGGGAGGGTTCAGGGCCATCCCAACTCCTAGGGCCTTGAAGCTATCAGAAGAGTAAAGGCATGAAGTTGGAGATGGGAAACATAAAAAGAAATCTGAAAAGAATTATTAACTGCATTATATAATAATTAAAAAAAGAATTCCTGAGTGTTCCTTCTTAATGTTCCCTGGGGTTATTATTAAGGTATTTTTTTCTTCACACTCTGCAAAGTAATAGATTATATAAAATTTAAAAAAACAGTTGATATATTTATTAATTATACAATAGCTAAATAAAAGGTAATCAGTAGCTATGCGTGGCAATATTCAAGCACAGGGTGAGCTTTAAAGAAAAGGGAGTAGAGAGAGATGAATAAGGAGGAGCAGCAGCTGTTGACACAAGCCTTCTCTTCTCTGTCAGATAAGAGATAACTGGGCTGCCCGTGTTTAGACACACCATTAGTGGCGTCATCAATCACACGCATGAGCGCACACACACCTACACACACACGCAGGACATGAGGAAGGATTACCAGCCGGCGAGATACAACTCTTTTACTGCTTCAGTTGCCTGTCAGGCTGCCACGTAACACACAACTCACACAGACGCACACAAGCAGAGAGGCAACTAGCAACAGAGCCTTGATGCCTGTTTGTATCGATGACGCATTCCAGTGTTCTTGGGTCACATACTGTAGGTTCATTTATATTACTCATCATTTAATATTCTTCATTTGGGTGCGAGGGAAATAAATGACAGTCCATCACAGCTGCAGCGTGCAGCAAACGTAGACTTGGGCTGGTTCGAGAGGGGTCACGCAGGACAGAGCGAGGGCACAGACCAAACTTTAAGTCCCACCTGGAAACTTCTCATTAAAGCTCAAACGGCCCACGGCTTCCAAGTTGCCATTAAAGTCACACCAGAAAATAACAATGACTTTCAAACTATCCTTTGACTAATAATGCTGTCGTTACAAGTTACTTGTGGCTGCGCAAAGACCAAAAAAACTTTGAGAGGTCTCGGGCTCCCCACGGTCACATTAAAAGCTAAGGCATAATTTGGCCATTCACTAACAACTCTTGGAGAATGCTTCCCTCAAGGAACACAATCAGGAATAATTGGCCAATCAACATGAGGAACAAACACAACAATATACCGCACACGCTTAGGAAGTTGAATACAGTCATGTGGAAGACAAAAGAGGACACGGCATGGCCATATGTTATGGCTGAAAATGTCACACACTGCATTTAAAGCAGATGAATGGGAACAGGCAGCAAGTAAGAAAGCAGTAACTTTTTCTGCTCCTGACCCAAGTAGATTTAGGTTAAAGTGTGTGAAACTGTGTAAACTACTGTACCAGCAGGAGATAACATGAATAACTGAGAGTCTAGTGTTAATGAGTTGTGTAGAATAACAGCTGCCAGTCAGTCTTAAAGCATTTGCAGATTTACGATTTGGTGGCGTTGTTTTGTTTAAATCCCTAATAATCCTTCTATTACTGCTAGTGGTTGCGAAAAAGTGAGAAAATCAGTGGGAATAAAAAACAAGATATAATCAAAAACTATATATCTGTGAAACCTCCAACTTTAGTAAATTCTTTTGTGTCAGTTTTTCAGTTTTCGCGTTGAGCCAAAGTCTGAATCACGCAGGTTTTTAAACGTCTACACTCAAATCTCGAAGGCTGCAATTTTAAATTAGAATGAGCAAAAACCAAACGAATAAACCTGATGCCAGTGACCAGATCAGTGATCTATGAGGCAGTTTGAGTATGATCAATGACACTGTAGACACATAAGGTGCAACGGGTCATAGCTCAGCACTTAGACATCATTATCTATTATCGACTGAGTATTGACCAGTTCAGCTAAAATGAGTCAATACAAGCATAACTTAATTTGATAGACATTGTAACGTCAATGAAAGTATTTTAATCTGATGAGATTTAAGGAACTCTGGGCTCCTGCGAGTATAAGGCACAGCTACAGCACAGCATATTTGTTTTGGCAGCATTTCAGGACTTAATGACATAATGAACATACACTTTGAAGTTTGTGACCACATTAAAATAAATCAGAAGAATTTCATTTATGTAAACAACAACTGTATGTGTTATTACTGTATGTATGTCTGTTTATTGCACACTTTTTTAAATGTAGACTTGAGCTTATTAGCTGTACTAATTACTCCAAACAGCACAATGGATCTTTTCGCCCGGGGGCGTATTCACGGTGACCTCCCCGCGTGCTGGAGCTCTGTGGTCCTGGGAGGTATTTAGGAGGTAAACATGTTGACTGCACCTCTACGCTGCCATATCACCATCCATTTTCCTCCCCACACGCGCAATTAACGAGCCACTAGCTAATTTAGGGCCGGCGCATATATGTAAATGAAAGGCAAACAAAAGGAGCTGCTGATGAATGACGAGAAAGGTGGCTAAGGCAGCGTCCACGTGGGACACTTAGCGCCGCGACGCTAATTAAAAAGCCATCGCGCTAAGAGCGCTGAAGCGACTCATTAGCTGCAACCTGCTTCCAAGTCACACAGACTTCAAAACGCAAATTCCGGGTAGTTGTGAAGGAAGTAAAGCCACATAAAGAAGGAGGGGGAAAACGTGATGGACGTGGGCTTTGTGCTGGAGCGAGGTGTCCATGTGGGCATATAAACCCAGCCAAATTAGCTTGGTTGCGTTCGCGCTCTATGCCATTGCCCATTAGTTTAGTGCAGGGGGGTAGGCAAGCTGAAGAAAGGTTACCATAAGCATAGCAATTAGGGCTATAATAGGATAAACAACAAGCTGGCCGATGCAGGGAGCGAAGCAGAACGCGTTGCAGGGACTGATTACAGGGGCCGAGCGTGCAGAGGTGGGTGGCTCCGGCTATATTGATCTGGGCCCCGGCGCCGCAGTGAGCTGAGAGGGGCACCTCCTGCGCCTGCATGGCCTCTCTGCTTAGTAGAGACAATGCCAACGGCGTCCCAATGAAAACACAGGCTCTCGTTCTCCCACACCTGCCTGCACGCACACACCTGATCACCGGTCGGTGGGTTCTGCAGCCTGACTGACCCCGCGCCGCTCTCCTTTGGCCGATCATTTCATCGCAGCGTGAACTGTCACAGTCTTTCCCCCGCTGCTCTTTATAAACGCAGCCGTCTCCGAACGTTCATTCCGTTGTTTAACAACCAAACCGCCGCAAATACCATTTTCATAGATGAGGGCCAAGAAAAGTTAAAAAAAAAAAAAAAAAAAAAAAATGCTGTGGGATCAATGGTGCAAAAAATTGTTTTTATTGAATTCGGCGTGGCTCACATTTCCTGCAGACACAGATAAGAGAATGGGAGTAAGCACAGGCCCGCGTGTGCCGGTGTGTGTGTGTGTGTGTGTGTGTGTGTGTGTGGGGTTGTTTGGGTGAGAGAGGAGGGAGGGGCGCGCAAAAAATAAATGAGATTATTGATGTTACACGTCAAATATAATTGCTGAGATTTGAGCAAGGAGGAGGAGAGGAGGCTGATGGGCTCACTGATCCATGGAATGCTTCGCTTGGAAAAAGGCCAACAAGTCACACAATTCGGATTGTGACCTCAGGTGTGTGCATACAAATTTGTCTGTGATACTGAGGGCAAATGAAGTCACTTAGCCCCCAACAGAGTTGTTAACTTTTAAACTTTACATACTCGACACACTCGCCTGCACGTCCTAATCCCAGGACAAGGCGTTAAAATCACAGTCTGTCACATGTAATATGTGCTGATGTTTTCCTGTGCTCTCACTCCTGATGTTCACCTCTCAGGTCACAATTTATTTCCTTTCTGGATTGTCTTTTACACAAAGAACAGCTGAACGGTAACTTGGATGTGACTATACAGAGTTTTGGAGGAGCACAGGATATAATTATGCGATTAAAGAAAATCATCTTACAGAATGTGGGAATTTCACAAATTTTGAAATCAATCTGACCGGGGTTTATAAAAGATTTCTAGCTCACCACGAGCGGAGTCATTCTGAGTTAATCTCACTGGAGGTAGAGTTCATTACACATACCTCAGAAGAGCAAATGCAGTATTTGAATGCAGAGTCTGCCAAAAACATTCTTTTCAACTTAAGATGCAATCAATCACGTCTTTACACTTTGAGATAGAAGCCTATTGGATTACGGGAGATGAAATGGCTAAAGCAAAGGTTTAGGCAAATATTAACAAAGATAAATAGATGGATGAATGGAAATGAATGGGAATATGAATAAATGTGTGTTTTGGAATCCACATAATGAGAGTCCCAAAGAGAGAGATACTGTATGAAATAAGAGATCATCTGCAAGGCCACTTGGACATCTGGTGCGTGTGTGTGTACCCACTCACAGAGACATATTCAGAGGTCGCTTCACGACGGAGTCAGAAATCTCATCTCATTCGCAGTGTAAACATTTCAACCTCGCCGCGCTTTTCAACACTTTCCACTAATTCTGCTCGTTTCCAGAGCACATCATCTTCATAAGTAAACACGTGCTCTCTCCAGGAGGAAAGTCTCAGGCCTTATCCCTCTTAAAAGGTAACATTTTCCATTTAAGTGGCCAAAATGGCCTTCTGCTTCTCTCATTATTTAAATGTCAAATGTCAGCATCGACATCAGGACAATTTGTTCCTTGTAACGGAGGGACGAGATCTGTGCCTGATGCACAAGAAAATTGTACACACATGCACAAACAAAGAAAATATGTGACTATCATTAGAAGGAGTCAAGCATAATGTATGTTGTTATGAGATGCTGTGGCAACAGCGTAAAGTACCTTTTATGTCCTTTAAGGCAGAGTCAGCACTCCTCAGTGTATTCTCCTGGACGCATTTACAAAAAATACACATCATTCGCATTTACAGAAAAAGCTTATATGTAAAAGTAAGCTGATCATGACGCACTCTGACAACTCAGTGTATAATATATATATACACTGACATGTATTAAACCACTTGGGTCTCTTTTCTCTCGCACCTCTCTTGGAAGCACATCCTGTCCATCCACAGGTAAAGCAGACCAATTTGCAATAGGATCCCAAAGGTAATCAGGTCCCGCTGCCAAGACTCTCATATTTTCAAGCTGACCGTTTTATGGCAAGATCAGTAAAATAAGCCCTCCACCTTGGCCTTGGGTTCACACCACCTCCATAAATAGTGAGCTTCTGGCGAAAGGGCAAGAGGGTCAGACTGAACTGAGGAGGAAGCCGGTTGCCGCAGAACTATAGACTTCCAGACAAATGGTTTTGTTAAACCGCTTTTTGTAATTAATTAACTATAATTATGTTGACAGTGAGTCCTGGCAGTAAGTGACACCATATTAGATATAGGCGATATATATTTTCCACAATCTGTCTCCTCTCTCTTCTTTGTGCACTCTAACACGCTCTCGCACGCTCCTGGCGTGTGTGTGTGTGTGTGTGTGTGTGTGTGTATTCAGATGCTGTTAGGGAACGTATCTAATGACTCCAGCTCTGCCATATCCATCAACAGCCGTGTGCGGACAGTGAAAATCAATGGTTCCACACAGAGCTACCTGAGGTCCCCCACACTTCATTTGTCACAGGCGCTCAATACATCAATAAGCAGGAACTACAACACATTTCAGTCAGGAGGGTATTGGTGAGCGTGGCGGGTGTAAATCTTTTTGCTGCTTTCTGATGATTATGAACTTCTCCATTTCAAAGCAGCATTGTGCCGTGTCAAAGATCGCCTATTGAAGTCTGCAGCTGTAGTCCGTCTTTGCTTGATAATTCATTCATCTGTTCTCTTTGTTCCTCCCAGCCGCTAATGTGTGCGTGAATGATCTTTCTTTGATAGATTTTGCTTTTCTTTCTCTTCCCGCCTGCGTTCCTCCCTCACTTTCTCTCCTTCCAGGCCCCCGTTCTCCCCTCTCTGGGCGCTTATTGACATTTCCCTGCTAACCTTCTCTTTTACGCTCACCTTAATGTGCGCCGCCTTATCAGATGCGCAGGTGGTTTGGAGTTTCATTCGACCTCACTCCTTACTCTCCTCCAGGTTATTCATCCCTCCTTCCTGTGCTCTGAAAGTCAAGCTTCCCTTTACAAAACCCCTGCGGTCTTATCGGGAAGACCCCATGACCCCACAGCCATTGCAGCAGCCAGTGGGAGAGAATGGAGGGCGCAGCTCCCCTGGGCGGAGGACAACGGGACCAGGGTGTGTGTTTGTGTTTGTGTGTGTGTGCGCTTACGGTGCCATTACGGCAGTCTACTCACTGTCCGACTGTCCAAACACTTGTGATAACACACAGAGGTGCGGCCGCAGACTACAGTACTCCAGGGACGGCGCTTATACTGCTTAACATGGACTGAAACAGAAACTAAGCCCGCAACCAACAATTATTTTCACTATTGATTAACCTATTGACAATTCTAGCGAGTGACTTATTGGTTTGTGCAAAATGTCACAGGTTTACAGAAGGTTTTGTCTTCAATCTGCTGCTTCAAAACAGCAAGAATCTCAGGAGATTAAATTAGCAATGACACTAAATTTGTTGGGGCTTTTCCTTGTAAAATAACTAAATGAACCCGATGCTCACTCATTTTGTGTGGACCTCAAACAAACTCAAGACAAACTGCTTCAACTAAAAACAGAAACAATGATCAGCTAAAGACATTTGCAGGTATTTGACTTCAGCAACACTGACACCTTCATGACATACCCGAACGCCATTTCCCGCATTTTGGCCTTTTGTCAAAGAGCCATTGAAATGCAGTCACATGGTGCAAAGGAATCTGACATTTCCTCCCCCGTCCTTTGTTTGTGTTTGTGCGCGCTTGTGTTTGTGTGCGAGCGTCCGCAGGTGCAGCGGTGCACATATCCTATATTTATATCCTCATTCTGTTCCAGCCAAGGGAGCTCCCCGAGGAGAGCACCTGCCACACCAGCACACACAGACGCGCACACACACACGCATTGTCTTCAAGAGTTTTCCCATGCACTGTTTTTTTCTCCGGTAGCTTCATTGATGGCTAAAAGACACAACTCTGTCCCGCCTTCATTCATACACAAACACAGATGTTGATTAATAGAGGGAACAATGGAGAAGATATGCGTGAAAAGGCAGGAAAAATGATATAATGGCTTCAGAAATGACAATAAACCTCCGGGCTCAACAATGACGGCTTCCTCAGACATGCTGGAGGACAGGCCAGGTTAAAATCAATAGCATTTCAATGCTGAAAACTAATCCATCCTTTGACCAAGACGCTCTGTGCTTCATATATGACTATTTAAGGTCATACATTCCAAAATGGTGAGATGGGTAGAGATAGACGGACAGGTCCTGGCTGCTGCCGCCGAGTGTATTTATAGGTATTATCATCCGGCCTGTAATGCTGGCAGCGTACGATCGAGGCCCGTTATTGGGTTACGGAGGGAGAATGACATCACATCACAGCGAGGTGGACAGACGATCAAGACATTACAGTTGCTCGCAAAACTTTTCCTCAATTGCCCATTTTGGAAGAAAACATCCTCGCACCAGGTCTGATGTCAGATCCTTTTTAAAAACTGATTTTGGGAAACAGTCATGAGCTCATTGTTGTAGACACACCGAGCAACTTCCCCTCAGAGTAACTTATTTATTCTCCGACAAGCTGTTTACAAAGTGTGTAACCCCCCTCCCCCCATTTTCCCTCAGTCTCACAAAATGAAAACTGCAAAGTGAGGCCGAGCGTCTGATGTGGACGGAACTATCTCTGTCTGAGGGAGGCAGAAATTTTCTGATTCCATCCTGCAAAAGTAGACATCAGCACATTATTACTGACGTGTGCAGGGTTTTACTGGTTCTGCTAAGCTAACAACGCAGCACATCGTCGGCTCCTTAGGGAGGGTGCTGTCTGACCACTGCTAAACCAACTTCTAGAAATATTTCACACGATTTATAAGGAAGTAATGTGATTTCATAATGTTTTGGGGCTGAAGTCTTTGCTTTGTTAGTTTGACCTGGAGCTAATGTACAAATGTTAAGGTGTAATCTACTGGAGACCATGTGAGGCGACGTTCTGCAGGACCCAGACCTTACTCTGCAGCTTGTTGGACTCAAACACCAGATCCGTGTGAATGTGTGTATATGACTATTTTTGTGTCTATTACGATATATTGACTGCAATATGATAAAATGAAATTCCTGTATATACAAGCAAGGTTTTATCTGTCAGCTTAAAGAAATCTTTCCCTCCCTCTCTGTCCTGCACATGCAGTAACATCTATTTTTACGCACCATCGTCTAACCCTTAGACACTGTTCACCAGCATGCATTTCCATCTTTAAATTCACATGAACACAAAGCTTCTCTGTATCTCATATGTGAGACTTGGCACATGACAACCAGCCGTCGAACTAGACAGTTTGTTACTGAAACCTGGGGATCTATGAAGCAGCTGAGACGCCAGCGCAGATTAGCTTGACACGTTTGCAGAGGGGCACCGGGAGTCCACGTACACACATGCACGCCGCTGACATCACCACCCAGACAGGCAAAAATGCAGTTTTGACCACAAAATGTATGTCATGCTGAGGTTAAAGGCACGTTTAAGAGGAGCCTCTTGAATTCAAAAGGCTGTTTGTATCAGACGTTACATAGCTCCGTACAGGTAAACACACATCCACTGAACATCCTGCTGGAGAATACAGTAGCTGAACTCCCACACATGAAACAAGCCTCCTTTCACCTGAACACTAAAGGTTTTCTGTCTTCTCAGCTATTAGCTCAGAGACCAACAGATATGTTGTTAATGGCCAAAATAAATGGTTCTCCAATCATGGAGGGCGAGCGGTGGAGGTTATCATCCCTGGCATATGGAGAGAAAGAGAGGGAGAGACAGCCTAATTCTTTCCAGCTGCAAATCTGAGTGTGTGTGTGTGTGTGTGTGTGTGTGTGTGTGTGTGTGTGTGTGTGTGTGTGTGTGTGTGTGTGTGTGTGTGTGTGTGTAGGGGGGGGGGGGGGGGGGGGGGGGGTGACTGAATGTTTAGGGGCTAAAATGACAGATTTACTTGGCCCCTTAAACGCACCAGACAGGCCAGGCTGCCTATACTGTAAGAAAGGCCTTGTTAGAAGAAATCGAGGCCCCACAGACCAGACTGTGTGCATGTGTGTTCATCTGTGTGCATGTTTAACGGATCCATTTCCATTTACACAAATATATTGAGTCTCCTGTTAAAACCTTATCTGCCTCTGTTTCGATCTCGAGACATCGTTCTATTCCGTTGTACTGGATGTAAATGTTTAATTTAACTTTACAGTAGCAGACACCTCCATGCGCACACTGAACGTACACCTTTCCTCCCAAGTCCACTTAATTCATTTCCTCATTTATGTACTTACAGTAGTGGGACCACCACAGCCTCTCATGCACAGCCCACCTTGTGGCCAGAAGTACCACGTTCACAGCCTCACACACACACACACACACACACACACACACACACACACACACACACACACACACACACACACACACACACACACACACAAAGTGGGTTTCCCAGACCCATACATTGCTCTTGGCTCATGCATATACCGTATAAGTGAGCTTGGCTGCACTCAGTTTACGGAAGCCACACATTTGAAATGAAGAGCTGGGAGGATTCCTGGAGAGAAGCACGTTGAGGTAAATGACAAGTTTTAGTAAAAAAAATCTCAGAAAGACTATTTACATCCACTCACCAGCTTCAGCATGACGAGACTATTAGGCTAGAACATGCAGAGACACACACACACACACACACACACACACACACACACACACACACACACACACACACACACACACACACACATATACAAAAGTCCAAGTATCCTTTAATCCACAGACGCGCAGTGGTTCACATAGAGTACACGCACACAGAAGCATTTGGCTTAAGACACATACTGTGCGTTTTGGCACCAGGCATGTATCCATATGCAGACACAAAGAAACAGAAGGCATGGAAAAAAACAAAAAAAAAACAGAGGGGGGGCACAGGAGAAAATGCAAAGGGTATAATTTTCCACAATCAGTCTCTGCATGAAACAAGCAATTAGGCGGAATGTGCATCCCGGTGTGTGTGTAAGTGTGTGTGTGTGTGTGTGTCCATGTTTGTGTCGACCTTTCATCCCCTCCTTTAGGTCTTTCTTGTGGTTGGGTTGGGTGGTTTAGGGGCAGCGCACAGCAAATTTGATAATTCTACCACCAAATAGGCCGAAGCGTGTCCTCTCTCATGTCACGGCACAGTTTATTTATCACAGTCACTGTGTTTACTCGTGAACACGTCCCGTTATTGGACTGGTGCTGAATGAGACGCTGTGCATTTATTTACCCGGCCGTATATTTCTTAATGGGCAGAGGAGAGAAGATACAAGATGAGCAGAACAGAAATATATTGTCCTGGGCAGTCATGGCAGTAAATTGGGGAAACACAAGCCTTAATCCCAGAGGTGGAGTTTCCTCCTTCAGGTTCCTTCATGAGGAAAAAGAACAGAGCACACTCTTTTATCTGTGTGGTCCACCAGCTCAGCTTTCTCTCTCTTCTGTCTCTGGCCCTCTCTCCCTCCTGCTATGCCTCCTTCACAGTTCACAGATGTGGCTTGTTCTCTGTTCAGGTAGTGTGTATGTGTATGTGAAGTCTGATCTCATCCCCTGAGATGCCCCTTTACCCCTGTGGTCACCTGCATGACCTGTCCTTTATATTAGCGCTGTATTTATGTTCACGCAAAACTCTAAATTCATACAAGGCCCAATTTTCCACATCTGATTTACTCGGGCGCCCTTCGCTCCTGGTTTCATCTAATGCCCTTTAACCTTTGTTCTGTGGCGTTTCAAGATCCACCTCATGCGAACACACAACATGTGAGGTAACAGGATATGTGGTGGCTGCTATCAGCTTGCAGCCTTGTCTGTCTATAGAACAGACACCAGTGTTTGTCCTCCAGATCGCTTCAATACATTTTCCCATCCAAAGTACACGGTGGCAGGATCTTACGTTACTTCAAACTCTCATTCTCTGATACTTCTCTGATTATTTTCCTACAGGCTACTGCTGCCCAACACATGCGTATGTGTGAGGTTGTGTGTTTGTCTTAGATTAATTATCAAGGCCTCTGTATCTGTAGGAAGAAATGAAGAAGTGCATGTTCGAGTCTGTAAAGGAACCATGTGTGTGCGTGTGTGTGTGTGTGTGTGTGTGTGTGTGTGTGCGTGTGTGTGTGTGTGCGTGTGTGTGTTTATGCGCCGCAACCAGGGGCTGCGTTTATTGAAAGTCGCTGTCCCTCGGATAAACATACAAGAGCCGACAAGATTCTCCAAAGAGGAACAAGGTGTCAGGGGAAATGCTGAGAAAATAATCGGCTGGGCTCAGAGGTGGAGGAAGGGGAGAAGAAAAGTGCAGAGGAGAGAATACCATCGAAAACAAGATGGGAGAAAAATAAATGGCAGGTGTTTTAGAGGATTTAGTGTAGCACTTGCACAAACTGCAAGAGGGTTCACGCGGAGGAGGAGGAAGAGGAGGAATTCCACATTCTTGGGAAAAGACTAGTGTTAAGGGTCCTTCGGAGCAGCAGAGCGGGAGGGGAGACTAAACGCAAACCTCTCTCCATTGTTATGCTACACTCCTCCTTCAGCCTGGAAAACACGCGCTAATACAATAAACATTTACTGCCGTACGGAGACCGACGTACTCCTTCTGCAGCCTGCAGGGCTGGCGAGGACCCTCCACCCAATGGCAGCTGGGCCGCGGCCGGCCAGGCTCTGCCCTGTGGGTCTGTGTTAAAATGAAGTGCCTGTGGCTGGTGTGTAGACAGCGGGGCATCTGATACAGGCCCTGCAAATGGGAGCAGTAAAGGAGGGAAACTCATTCCACCGCCTCATTTGGGGGAATTACGGTGAGAAAGAGCAGGCCTAGCAGGACCAGCAGCATCCTGCCATAGACGCAGACGCGCTGCAGGAGAAAAGTCCAGAGTCACAAGACAAAGTGAAAAAGTGGGTTTGAAGGAGCACCTCAGCTTTGTCGGAGCGAAGTTCCCAGAAACGAGGCCTCACCCGGGACATTCCTCCGCGCCACCGTGCAGCAGGAGCCACGGCGGTACCTGTTTCCCAGGGCTGGAAATACGAGCGCTCCTAAAATAAACGCTTCACGTCTGCCAGCGGGCGAAAAAGGGCACTAAATGGGGTTTTCAAAACAGCAACGGCTAAAAATACAATAGCGTCGGAGAGTTGGGCTCAACAGCTGCGTGCGTGCGCGCGCGCTCGTGCGTGCGTGCGTGCGTGCGTGCGTGAGGGAGGCTGGCATTTGTGCGGCGGCCGTAAACCCTGGGCCAGAGCACCCGAGGCAGGCCGGCCGCTGGAATGCGTGGGCCGACCGCCGCTTCCTCATTGACGGGTCGCTGCCAGCACCTGCCGGGGGCGCCGGCGGGACAGCGAGGCCCCTCCTTCAACATTATTAAGCTGCTTTCTTTTACATGGCACAATGAAACAAAACTGCTCTTAGAAGTAAAATCTCATCTTTTATTGAGCTACTGTATTTTATGAGATTATTGATTGGTTAAACAAAATATGGCAGATTAATGTTAGATTAATATTAGTTGCAGTGTGATCCACGGGCACACAGGCAAGATGAGCTTTCCACCTCAATTAAAGAGTATTTAGCATTACTCAATGGGAAATTTAATGTTGGCTTTTTTCAAAGCTGCCACATTTCCTCCAGATAATGACTTATGGTGGTGTGTAGCCAGGGGCAGGGAAAATGAAGCAGGGGAAGATTTCTGGAGCATGCCAGGTAAAATATGAGCATGTTGCTTTTGGCCACGCAGAGACTAATGGGGGGAATTTGGGCGTTTTAACGGGGGGTAATGGCCAGCGCATCTGTGAGCACTGTCAGCGTCTGGCATAACATCTCCATGTTTTAGGAGGGCAAGAGAAACCGCCATTGTGTGCGTGTGTGTCGGTGTGTGTGCGCGCTCTGGGCTCATCTCCAGAACCAATGTATTACAAGTGTTCCTGCTGTAAGATTATATTTGGATTCTCTAGGCCCGCTTCCAATTATTACTGGCTCTTAATGCTTTTCACACCATTCACAGATCTCCCTTCACGTTTGGCTTGAGTCAGCACTTTTCATTGGCTTATTGTTGGGAGACTAAATAGGAAAAGAAAAGGGTTATTAGCAAAAATGTAGAAAGAAAATACATTTAAATCATCTCGATCATCCACCTGGAGCCGGTGACCTCGACGGAAATCTGCTCATTTTGAAGAATATTTATTGCTTTATAGGAAACAATTTATGGTGGGAGACAAGGAACAGCTCATAATTCTTACCTTCTTAGCATTTCTCTGAACCCTGTGCAAAAACAAACACCCACACAGATACTACAGCAAGTCAAGCTAGGCCGACAGAGAGAACCGAAAGAATAAAACGGGAGAGGCTGAAGGTCTTGTTCAAGCGTTGATCTGCTTTTTGCGACTGGAGCGCTGGGAGAGAACACTGTCCATCCTCATCAAAGCCTTGCGCTCTCATCCTTCGATGGAAGGAGCGCTGCTCTGGTTTCTTCAACAAGCTTGAGAATGAATGCACACTCCAGCTAAGCGACGCAGGCATTAAGTCGCTATTACAGAGAGTTATAAGGTAAACGCTAGCTCACAGAGGCTCCAACACTCTTACCAGTCAACGGGCCCTGCCCCTGGAGAACAAACCTTTCTTGGGTAAAAGGAGATTATAATAATTCAATAAATAAACAAGTGTATTTTCCAAGTCAGCAGAAACAGTCTATTCTTTTGTGTGTAGATATGTACATGATTCTTTTTAGTTCACAAAAAGGTACAACCCCCCCAACAAACGCACGGCCTGTGTCTCATCATCTGTGAAGAAATAATGGAATTATATATATTTTCTCCCCTGCGCGCGACGAAGCATCAAAGTTCAGTGCTGTGATAAGTTGCCTGTGTGCTTTGCCCCTGGCCATAACGGTGTGTGGTGTTTTCC
Source organism: Betta splendens (assembly GCF_900634795.4). Lineage (NCBI taxonomy): Eukaryota > Metazoa > Chordata > Actinopteri > Anabantiformes > Osphronemidae > Betta > Betta splendens. Next base: position 7,254,892 of record NC_040887.2, on the reverse strand, counting down.
TATTACTGGCATGTCCTGTTTCATAGATGGATGGACCTCAGGCTGACGTCTGCCACTGCCTCTGCTCTGCTCTCCGTGTTATTACCGAAATCGATGTCCATGTCTGCTGCCATTTATTACCCCCCCCCCCGCACAACCCCAACAAACAGCCGCACACACACCAATGCACAATGACACAGACACACAAACACTGACACACACCCGCTCCATAAGCAGAAATGAGATGAAGGTAGAATATTGGGTTCTGTAACATGGAAATTCTGCTGGCCTTGTGAATGTTTGCTGTGTGTGTGTGTGTGTGTGTGTGTGTGTGTGTGTGTGTGTGTGTGTGTGTGTGTGTGTGTGTGTGTGTGTGTGTGTGTGTGTGTGCGTGTGTGTACGTAAGCTCTGGGCTCATCTCCCAAACCAATGTATTACAAGTGTTCCAGGTGTAAGATTATATTTGGATTCTTTAAGCTTGCTTCCAAATATTACTGCCACTTGCTGTAATACTTTTCACACCATTCACATAATGTTACTTGAAGCTAGTTTCTTTCTCACACTTTTAATTGGCTCTGGCCATAATGTACCGTGTGTATTTCTCCTCATTACATCAGGTCATTATAATAATGACAAGCCCACTGATTGAATAAAGAAGCAATATTATGAATACAAATACTATCTAACAGATCAGATGATAGATTCAATGAGAGTAATTATTATTTCAACATCATTGACACAAGTCTTTATGCAGATAAACTCGTGATTTTGTGATATAACGAGAGTAATTTTCATTTTCAGCATCCATGATAATACCGGCAATTTAGCTCGAGCATTGCTTTATGTGCTTGTTTATTGTCTGCACTGTGGCCAAGAGAGTGATGTGTATTACTGGTGCACTGTGTCCCCTGAAAGGTGCCTCAGACCTCCATTCATACATTAGGTCAGGCTCTTTTCTGTCACATTGACAGATAAATCATTACATCTCCTGCTGGCAGCGGAGTCTGACTTCCCGAAGACCCCTTCAGAGCTGAAACGCAGAGTCTGACAGAAGCGCCCGTGAGAGTAGGAAGGCGAGATATCCGCTGCTCCGCGTGTAGACCTGCATGTATGAAGTTGGTCATGCGTCTGAGCACACGTGCCCTTGTGCTGGTGCATGCGTTACGTGACGGGAGCATCTCAGCCGAGCCCCTACGGTGCTCCGGGCCTTCTGTCCTCCCCTCATAACCTCACAAAGACGGTAATAAGCCCCACGATGATGGACGCTTATGGATTTCTGCGCTGCTAATTTCCGTAACTATCACTGTTTGAAAGATAGCTGAGGGATTTAGCAGAGGGGGCCAAGAGAAGGCCCCCTTGTATTCTGTGGGAACACAAGAGCTGTATTATGTGATATAAAAAAATGGAACGCCCCCCTTTTCTCTCCCTCAGGCTAAGTCCATGATATTTATCTACACACAGTCACATGAGACCATTATGTTTATGGAATATCAAATGCAGGCCTAGTATGCTGTATTGAGCTGAGGATGGTGATTACCAGGGGGATGCACAGGTTTCCTGCCCCAATCCACTCTTTCAGAAGTGACACCTGAACTTTGGTTAATGGTCTGAGATACATTTGTTTGGCTGATTGAGCAGTCTACAGCCTGATGGCAACACCGGGTTCCCATGATAAACACAAACAGAAGCTAATGAAAGTCCAGGCTCCTTCAAAAGTAACAGCCCATAAGGTGGTTACAAAATGTATTAACTTTCTTAAATTGATTGCTAATAGATTTGCTATCAAGCTCCTGGCTCTCTGAGCAGGAGGGGTTAGTCATTCTGAGGCCGTAGGCCCCAAAAATCCCTTAATTACATTGTAAAGACAAATGCAGGTGAACTCCTGTAACCCTATCCCACGCAGCTGAACCGTGCACTGCCTGCTGCAAACAATGAGCTGGAGATGTAAAAGGCTCTGCTGGCAGGAAGCGCCGGTTTCTGGTCCACTTTAATACATGTTCCTTTTTTTTATTCTACTTGCAGTGTGTAGTTATGTTACAATGTTCAGTTTCTCTCCTCAGGCTCTTACCGGGAGAGATTCACACATGGTATAGCCTCTAAAAGTCAATGTGAAACAGGTTTCCTCTCACTTCCCCACCTGCTGCTGAGTCCGACACTGCGCGCCATCCATCACAGCCTGTCATATCTGCACGCTGCGGCGGTGGATGCGGTAGTCGGACCACGGGCAAATCACCTTAACACGACTGTGCGTGCTTTCGTTTCCACTTGCATTAATTAATTTGTCGTCACCGGCTGTCCCCCGGTGCCTTCACCTCCCCGTGGACGGACCCTCCCTGCGTTGCAGCCGTGCCGCGGTGGGCTCTGCTACCTGTGCCCTTTGCAGGGGTGGTCCGGGGCCAACTTTCTGTCAGTGAGGAATGTAATTAGGGAGAATTAAGCAGCATGAGGCTGCTGGGGAGGTCAGGAAGAGCTGGCAGGGTCGAGGCAGGTCACTACCAAGCATCATCTCTGTCTCCCTGCTCGGTGGGATGTGTCTTATTATAAAATGAAGCAAGGCTCTTCCTTTTCCCTCTTGCAGTCTGTGTCATGGTTAAAGTAAAACTCTCCATTATTTATCTAGTCCATTATCTTGTCACTTGTCTACTGACCCACACTGATGTGTTTTTATTCACTGCTCAGGGGTTGATATTCAAGAGCACGCTGACTGTCATATAATTGTTTTTAATGTTGTAGTTAGGGTGGGGTTTGTAGTTTTCTGTAAGTGACTGCTTAAACCAGCTCCTGTGTGACTGTGTGTGGGAAAAATGCTTTTTGGGCCGGAGTTCTGTGTGACTGTCGCCTCTAAGCCAATACGTCTGACAGCCGAGCTGCAACTGGGGGCTTGAATGAAGCCAAATTCAAATATTAAAGCTTCCCTCCAGACACCTGGTGGTGATGTCAACCTACCGGGTGCTCCTACAGCACTGATACAGTAAGCATAAAGAGAAAACCTCACAGCAACCAGCAAAAAGACATACAAACTACATCCGCAGTGTAATTCTTGGACGGCGTGTGTACAAGGATTCAATTGTGTGTTTGTATGCGAGACATAAAAACCACATGTGTGTTAAGGCCATCTGATACAGTGTGGAACAACATTAGGACAAAATCAGGCAGGAAGCCTCAGCCAAAATACATCCAAACTAACAGAAGTGCCCCAGGTCATCTGACAGAGTGGGGGGCCTATGACTCTGAATACATTAAGGCCTCTGTGTGTGTGTGTGTGTGTGTGTGTGTGTGTGTGTGTGTGTGTGTGTGTGTGTGTGTGTGTGTGTGTGTGTGTCTGTGTGTGTGTGTGTGTGTGTGTGTGTCTGTGTGTGTGTGTGTGTGTGTGTGTGTGTGTGAATGAGAGAGTGAGAGAAAGAAATAGTGAGTGTGTGTGTTCCAGCAGAAGGTCTGTATAAGTGACATAATATAGACAGGGAGTCCTCGGGGTAGAACACACTGTATAAACTGAATACACCCCTCTGACTGGCTCAATTACAGTGCTCACACACACACACACACACACACACACACACACACACACACACACACACACACACACACACACACACACACACACACACACACACACACAAACACACACACACACACAGTGCAGCTGGGTGATTTTATTGAATGTGTGTACAGAGGGGGATTTCCCCACTCATCTCCGGTGCAGTCTGTCTGTCATTGGGCTACTCATTCGCTAACTCACCCTGCCCGTCCCTCTCTTGGGACGGCTCCTCTTGCGCTGCCTCTGCATCTCCTCATCTCCTTCCTTCCTTGCTTTTTACTCTCATTCTTTCCCTCTGTGGGCTCAGTTAGTGTGTCTCATCCTGTCTTTCTCCTACTGGTCCAGTATCTTGACTCTCTCCTGTAACTGTTGCTTCACCTGAATGATATTTATGCATCACTGCTGGACGACACTGCTATTGAATCCGTGGAGTTAATAGGTTTGTGAAAGAATCAGTTTTACAACAGGATTCAGAGCTTCACCTATGACACACACGAAATGTCAACTCCAATAAAAAAAGTGTCTGTATAAAGAGTCTTCACTGTAAGAGTTAGAACAAACACATTTCATTTCCTTTCTCCTCACAGCATCTCTTCTCTCTCCAGCGCTTCAACAACTGATGAGTTTGACAGGCAGCAGCGTGCGCTTGGCGCTCTCATCGGCCCAGGGCCAAATGTGGAGGTAGGAGATGATAGAGGATGAGTGAGAGGACAAACGCTAAGTCCTGAAGTTAGCGGTGTGCATGCTGGGGCCTACAGAGCAGAGACAGGAAGCTGGCTGGGCCCAGAGTAAGATGGACAAACACTGACTGGAGGGTAAATGACGCCAAAGCGGAAGAAACTAAATGAACAAGAAGTGATGTGGACTTAGAATGAATATAGTCCAGTGTTTCTGACATAGATGAACATAATCGATCTTCAACAGCACAATGTAGAACATCAAACATGATCAAGTGTTATCAGCTGTATATTTGTGTGGCCCACAGACTCATTTGATTTTCTCTGGGTCTTGCTGGCTTTAAATGCCATCTCTTGCCAATGCCTCCTGTCCTCCATATGTTTTACACAACAGCTGGAGAGAATTATAGCTATGTAAAGTCTTGGAAAGCAATCCAGAGGTTTTCGAGAGACAAGCCAGATTTAGGCCCAACATATAGTGTTTTAGACCATAATTACATGCATATACCATAATGGCCCAAAATAGAAGATGCCTGGTAAAGAGCGTAATTAGGACAAAGTGCTGCTGATGGTCACAGCTTATGCCGGTGCCTGTGGTGGAAAAAGGTCATTTGTTTTTAGCGGTTGTGGTTATCAAGCATTATGTTTGTAGAGTTGCTTAACAATAGTGTGATTCCTGATTCATCCTCTAAACAGCAGAGCTTGAATAAATGTGTCAAAGGTGCGTTGGCACATTATTTTTAGTTTTTTACAAAATAAATTGGTTCAGTTTATCTGAGGTTTTCCTTTTGATTCCAATAATGAAAACAGAGATTGCTCCCAGATCTTCAGCTCTCCACTTCCTGTTTCTCTTCTAAAACCTGAGGTTGCAGGTCAACCTTGCTGCTAAAGCCGAGGGAGTAACTTGAACAGACAGACACAAATATCCACATGCACGCATTGCACACGCGCGCACACACACACACGTGCTAACAAGCCTTATTATGCGACGGACGGTTCCATGGGATGGCGTTTCCGTAGAGACGTCGGGGGGGTTATTGGAGCCAGACGTGTGGAGCTGTCAGGGTCTAGTGATAGGGATGGGTGTCAGTCACATCCCAGGGGTCCACACACACACACACACACACACACACACACACACACACACACACACACACACACACACACACACACACACACACACACACACACACACACACACACACACACACACACACACGAGTTTGATCTGACGTGCTGTAGCAGATGTAAGTGGACGCCCTCATTCTCCTGAATGAAGATATATTCCTGGCCAGGGGTGGACGTGGGGCTCTGACTCGGCACCTTTACCACGCGGGGCTCAGTTCACATCTGCTTCCCATCAGCCACAAGGCTTACCTTTTTAAGGCAGAGGCGAGGGCGGCGAGGAATCGGAGCAGGAGGGGCAGCGCTCGGTTTTGGCTAGATTCAATTACTAGCACCACCGTGAGAGAACATTCCCCCTCGGGTGTCAAACTGTGTATGCGTGCATGTGCATGCATGTGTTGGTGGTGAACCGGCAGAGTGTGTGTGCACATGTCTCTATATGAGTGTGTTTTACCTAATATACATTTTGGCCGGTCCTCACATCGACAAAGTGCAGTTTAAGAATGAAGTCTAGGCTACGTTTTGGGCAAGAGGTCCAGGGATTTAGCTGTGACGGTTCGGTAAAGGGCTGTGGAGGGAAGGCATTAAGCCAGAGAGGACCCACACAGCTCAAAATCCCCAGTAGTTAGAGCTCAGGAGCTCATGCTGACGGGCCCCTCGGTGAAGCACTGAAGCTCCCGAAAATATGTCTGGTCGCCTTATTATGTCCTGAACAATTAGTGGAATAAGTAAAGAGAAGAAACATTATTGTCATTTACTGTTTCAAAATAAAATCCGAGTTTACAGCGCCACTCAGCAGTTAATGAAGGTTAAGAACCACCGCAAATATTTACTCATATCCACGTTACCAGCTGGCAGCACATGGCCCGCGTGTTGGCACAGAGGGTAGCTGACAACCACTCATCAGGTCCCCTTTAAAATAAAGTGGATGAATACAGACCAGACTGAACCCTCCTTCTGGTTTATGTTATTTTCATGTTACTGCTGCTTATAATTACAGAGAAGCTTGAGTTAGTTAAGTGGGCTCATCTACGATCCCCGAAGCAGGAAGCAGTTCATCCTTTATAATGCAGCAGTTGTCAACTAACACAAAAGACTTTTAATTTGTTAACAATGCATTTCAAGTTAAAAATAAAAAAATAAATGCAGCACAGATGAAAGTCTGTCCAGAAAGCTTCCTCTCTCACATTCTCACCTCCACCTTTTCTCCTACCGCAGCGTTTTACAGACACACAGTGTGATAGGTTGATCTTTTATTTTGAGAAGGGGTGTTGGTGTCTGAGTCCGTGAACAATGGCCAAACTGTTGAGAAGTGACTTAACAGCCCAGAGGATTTCCTCCTCAACCCCGGACCACCTAATACTACATGACATGCTACATCAGGAGGGGAGAAGACACATGTTTAAAGAAAAATACCAAAGCAGAAAGCGAAGTCAATTCGAGGCTGCTTTACATAAAGCTCACAAAAACAGTGCACTGAACTTTTCAATTTTGTTGTCAGAAAACCTGGGGTTTGTTTTCGAAAGCCGACGATAATTAGACCTCAAAACCTGAGCTTGGCAACTGCTGGCAGGACTTGGGTGAGAACGCTGCTGAGATTTAGAGGGAGCTGCAGACGGACTGAGAGACAATTACACTTCTCACCGCGCGCACAATTTTCTCCCCGCGTCAACAAATCGACAATTTGACTCACACGCGGGTTCCGTTCTCCCGGCAAAAACGCTCTTACATCATCAATCAGCGGCGGCAACGCTGCTGTGTGCAGCGGCTCCCCGCTCACATGACGAGCTGTGACCTTCTACATCAAATGTGTCCCACCTCGGCCCACTGTAGCCCTGTGCAGCGCCGCTAACCAGACGCAGATGCGCCTTTACGGTGGGACTGACAGCCGACGCAAAGAACTTCACTGGGTTGAGACCCGTCGCTGCAGCTTAGCTTCTGTGGTGACACATTTGTAATAAACCCAGTCTATCAGTCTATGATATTGTGTCTGTTTGGCCAATTCATATCTTATTAGAATGCATTAAAAAGCAGTTAAAACCGATTATTGAAATGTAAAATATGTTCCTGTCCATTGTTTGGCTCTCTGTCTCCTCTCCCCTGTTTAGTGGTTGCCCCACCCTTCCCACACACACCTAGAGCTGCTGCGGTGGGCAGACAGGGTTTAGGCCGGGGATGAGAGAAAGCGCCCGGTAGACGATGCAGGCTAATTTGTAAAAGATACAGCGGCTGCTTGGCTTTCCAAGGCGCTGTGGGGGAACCAAAACATTCAGCAGTTGTCCAAACAGATTCCTCGCTGCAGAGTGGACATGGCACTGCTATATTTCACACCACACACACACACACACACACACACACACACACACACACACACACACACACACACACACACACACACACACACACACACACACACACACACACACACACACACACACACACACACACACACACACACACACACACACACACACACACACACGCGCGCGCGCGCTCTGTCTCGTTCTTTCTTTCCTCCGGCGCAGGAATTTATTTTGCTCGGGGTGATTGCTGTGTCTGCAACTTTTGAAGCCTTGTTAATGAATTTGAAACAGGGTCACGCTGGGATTGATGGGTGAGAATTATGTATATGTGTGTGTGCTGCAGAAAAGGGAAGTGATGCAGGGCGCTATTACCAGATCATGCAAGCTAAGCACCTTTGTTTCACTATAAAGTATGACATTACTGTGATAGAAACGATCCGCCGCGGGCTGCGGTAACATCCCTGTTGTCCCACGTGCATGTGTGCGTTCACATGGGCCACTTTTGCCTGCTTTGCTTTCTGCTGAGGAGGCACTAGGCAACAGGGGGCGCCTGCACACAGCTGCACATTCAAATAATAGCACAGGACACACACATACATAAAGGGGAGAGAAAGTTGAGACTATGAGCCTTTTGTCTTTACCTGTCACTGTTTGGGAGTGAATATATATATTCCAACATCCTGGTGATGTAATAGTTTTCAGCATAATGTTCCTTGACTGTGCGTTGCACGACATGTAGCTGTGGCAGCTTGTGTACGAGTGCGTGACCACTGCTGCCCTTCTCATATCTGTCTCCCATCGCTCTGTCTTATCACAGCGCACACATACCTCGGCATTGCCTCCTGTGATTGTGTAAAAAGCCCAGGGCTTTCTTTCCACGCCGCGGAGACAAGGAGAGGAAAAGTGAGTCTGGTTGTTTGTGACAATACGAGGGTGCGCGGGCACCGCGGTGCTCGGGAGATTCTGTTGTTATAGGGACAAAATAAATAAAGTGTCAGCCCTTCAAAAGATGGCTCAGGCCAGAGGGTCAGGCCAAACTAATTCCTTTGAAAAACAATCAACTGCCATCTTGTTCTCTCCCCCAGCAGCTGTCTTGAGGTTTTTACTTTGATAACATTGATGGACATTTTAGAAAAAGCTCCAGTAGTGGCACCAAGGTCAAGGGTTAAGTTACTAGCAAAGAAAATACAATAGATTACATGTTAGAGAGTTGTATCAAAAGGGGATCTAATTAGTAATATATACTTTTAGCTTTTAGCCCAGGTTTGGAGACGCCTTACAACTTGAAAAATGGTTATTTTTCATGTTATTGTGTGCAATTTGCTTGATTTGACTGTTTAAAAGCAGGTTTATTAAGATTCTCTAATCACTGTTGTGCCACAGGAAGATTTTTGTAGTTATGAAAACTTGGATTATTATGTTAGCCTCTTTCGAATTTCAAACAACATTTGCGGGAAATATTTGATGCCAGGTTAGACAGACTGCCGGTTCATTCGCAGCCTGCCATGTTGTTGGAGGGCAACAGTCCAATCACTCCCTCTCCTTCACAGCGAGAGTCAGTGCTTTTAACTTGTGTTACTACTGGAAATGGCTGTGCTAGGAGGCTCAATACATAGGTCAGCCAGGATAACCCCCATATCCTGATTACTGACACAGCGTGCCCTGTGGAACATAGGCCAGCAATAAAAAAGGCTTCAATGAGCTGCTACAAACCCGCCTCCAAGTTTAGAGCAGTTCTCTAAGACAAGCTGATGGCAGGGTTTAAAATACTTTAAGTAAAATGTGATGCTATTCAAGTTTTCTTAATGTGCCTATGACGCCGTGTACTTATTGTACAGTAGGTACCGACGAGCCCGTTTTGGGTTTGATTTCTGTTTGGTCACTATCTCTTTTATTGGCTGCTTTCAGTCTGTGTAAGAAGGCAGAGAGATCGATGGTGGAGAAAAGAGAGAAGACGGAGCAGTAAAACGGGAACAAGACACAAAGAGTTAGACAGGTCGTGTGCAAAGGGGAAAAAAAGCAGGCTTTCAAACGTTCAGCTGATACGGCAGCGAGAGCCCGGCACCCCCATGTCTATGAATATCTCTTTTATTATTGCTATTGACCCATGTCTCATAAAGAGCAGCGGGGACTCTGCATTACTCAGGCCTCAAAATTATGAAGGCCAATGAATTCATGGCTGCAACCACTGTCTCGTACATACACAATGCCCATAAACCAATTTAAGGCACATGCACAGGTCATTTAAATAAATGAACATTGCCTAAATCTATGATAAAACTCTCTTTTATGTGTATTATAACATTAATTCTAAATTAATTGGCTATACATAAAAACGTAAAACTAGCTTCACAGTCGTCCTCCTGGAACATGCATAGTTGTATAGTTTTCTACCACTTAGCCAATGCTTTGGGACTATTACTCTAATCTGCGTGCGTGTGCGTGCGAGTGTGTGCTTTTGTATGTGCATGCACCGGGGGGACACTTTGATAAATGGCTAGTTTATGGCGCTGTCACACCGAGGATGTCTATGGGGAAATACTTCCCCACAAGCGTAAATGTGTCTGTGTGTGGATGTGTTTATGTGCAGAGAGGGCCACAGTGCTCTGGTCATCGGATTGCAAGCCAGTGGCCTTTCACATGATTAATCAAACTGATTGGATGGGGCAAATATGGCTTGTGATAGGACGAAGAGAGGGACAGTTGCGGAAAGAAAGATTACTCGGCGTTAAATGAAGTGTGTGAGTACGTACAGGCAACGTGTGTGTGTGAAGGTAGTGAGGTGTGTGTAGAGGAGGCAGGAGTGAAGCTGATGTATGCTTGGGGGTCAAGGGTCAAATAAATGGAACATGAAAGACTAAAAACCCTAAGCAGTGCTGCTGACACAGCCACAACCCTGGTAATATCTCACAGGGGCTACACACTCGCTGTGTGGGTATAGACCGTTTAGCACGTACACACACACACACACACAAACACACACACTCACCTACAAACACATGTATACCAGCACGGCACACAGCAGCGTTTGAGTAATTGAGCTGTGCCATTGCAGCTTTGTAATCGCTGACGTGTCTTTACATAGCCTTTGTGACTGAACAATAGAGTGTCGGGACTAAGTTGTCGCTGGTCACAAGAAAGGAGGAAGGGAGCGAGCGGGCGAGCGAGTGAGCGAGGGAGCGAGCGAGGGAGGGAGGGGGTATAAAAGCAAACAAGCAGCTCAGCCTGCGTGTATGGGTGCCACCTGGTCTTAGATCAATGCACTGACACGTAGGTCATTTTTAATATGCTTTGATCTGTCACCCCAGCCAGCGTGTGCGAGTGCGCCTTGAGGGAGGTGTTTGGGTGTGCTCCATCAAGCACATCTTGTTTTAAGACGTGGACACGGTGCGTGAACTATCAAATTGTCCCTTTAATAGCCCCATTCTTCTTCTCTCATTATCTCTCTAACTGCTTCCCTGGAGATGTGGAGAAGCAGACAGAGACAGAGTGACAATTCAAAGGAGGAGTGACCTGGGAGCAATTTGATATAAGTACTAATTAAAAAGTGATTCTGTTAAATTTACAAAAAAATATTTGTGCAATGAAAACATGTTTAGCTGTGCTATAGTACATAGGTTAATATCACGTGCAATATTCTGAGAATATTTGTCACAGTGCTTATTACAGTGCTCACACAAGAAAAATGACACTCAGATAACCATCATTCAACTTTTTTTCGTGCTGTTCCATATTTGCACAAAGACAAACCATTAATTACAGTCAATCTGTTTTTTTGCAAACTCCACTCAGCCTCCACAAACACTGTCACTCATGTGTTGTACGTAGGAAATGGGTCCACGATCCATGGATGTAGTGATTTATTCAGTATCTTCGGTCTGACATGAAGTGAATCATTTGGATCTCTGTCTTGCTTTCATTTTGTCGTCTTTCTTTCTGCCGCCTTCTTCACTTTCCCTCATAAAATATGTTCCACCCTTTAACTCCGTGGGCAGGTGCTACTGTAATTAGCCATTATTTGACTATCAAAAGTCAGGAGTTGATTAAATGGCCACGGAGCGGCGTGCAGAGCACTTTTCCCTCTGAGCCCAGCCCCATAATTTCAAAAGCTTCTTGCAACCTGCTGAGGGCCTTTCAGGTCTGTGAGACGTCGCTTCCGACTGCTGGTAAGAGCCTGTTGCCGGCGGTAATCAAAACTGATAATCTTACAGGAGAGAAAGGGGTGGTGGTGTGGGGAGTGGAGTGTGGGTGGAGGAGAGAAAAGAGAGCGAAAGAAAGAAATGGTTGGGGGCTTTCGGGAGGTTGGAGCTCAAGCAGAGAGCCTTCCATTAGAAATGTGTTGTGGCTCTGAGGGGGCCGGTGGCCAGCAAGCGGTGAAAAATGCTGCCTTCTTAAGGCAAGTGAATGGCATCTCTTTAGTGATTAGAAGCAGTAATAATGGGCACCCCCGCCTGTTACCCCTAAGTCCATTTTATTGCTAATTCATTTACCTGTTATTTCAGACATACTTGACGGGAGTCACCTGCTAAGAAGTCATGTTTGTCAGGCAGGTATGCCCATTAGCTGGGGATCTTAAATCAGCCTCACAATGGGACCAGTAGGGGAGTAGAAAGGCCGGCCTTGTTGTTAGCAGATAACACCACACCACAGTCATCCTGACCAACGCGCACATTTTTTTTTCTGCCCCAAAAATAATTAGACTTCATCCCCGGAGTGATTCTTAATTAATGCTGGTTTTTCTTTCATTGTAAGTGGATTTTAAGCCGGGCTGATCTGCCTTTGTGCGCTGCTGTGAAAATCCTGTACACCCAGGAAAAAATATTACATCTGACCTGGTGCATTAATGAAAAACAGCTGATTGAAAATGAGTTATGAAAAAATGTAATAATCTCTTTTTGTGTGAAATTAATCTAGTCGTTGGACCCAAAGAACTGATTTTGAGCTTAGTACAGTAAATAGCTTTTTTTAATGACAGTGGAGTCTCTTTCCACTAAGCAAAATCATTATTATCCAAATAAATCTACAGTCAGTTCATATAGTTTATATTAAAATAAATCATGTGATATACATGACTTTATTTTCCCTAAGGAGGACTAGGGCAAAATAATCTTTTTGACTCCCTGGTTAATGTTCTGTATAATTCTCCCTGGGGAAACACTTTCTATGATAATAACCTCATATGAGTGTCCTGATCTGAAATGTCACAGTTGAGATTGGAGCAGGCTCGACTGCCGGAGTATAGTGTATTCCTTTGGAGTATGAAAATATGAAACAGGCTGTGGTACGCAAAGGAGCAAAAATAAGAACATATGATTGGATTTCTGCATTGAGGTAATTATCTAGATTAATTATCTGTTGAATAAGACAAGAGGGTGTTTAGTGAGGAGGCCGCAGACGTTGGAGGGTCTGCATTAGCAGTCTTTGCCTGCAGAGTCCGATTGGTTTCAATGTGGCTAACTGAATAAAGGGATTACCCACTATGAATTAGTACCAAGACAGAAAAGCCCTCTCTTGGGATGATGCCCCGTGTGCGTGTTTGTGCGCAGGAACCCTTCTTATTGCCTGCCTCTCATGGGATCCCCCACTCAGCCTAATCATTGTTTCTCTAACAGATAATTCTCCATGTCCTCACACGTGTCTGTGTGTGTCTTAATTAGCACTGCGCCGACTGAGCGTGCTCTTCCTTGTAATCACCTAATTAGGGGTGACGGCCCCTGTGCTTGTTTACTCAATTAGCCTTCCTCTTTAATTATCTAATTTACGGCGAGTCAACTGTCCTCGTTAGCGAGCGCAGCGGAGTCATGCGCAGATACGCGTTATATGGCCTTCGACCTCAGGGGGAAAAATGCCCACAAAGGAACGCTGGGAGGAAAACAGTCTTCAAAGAGCTGCATACGTGCGAAGCAAGGACACACGCATCATCAGACGCTAGGCCATGCTCACACTCTACATATGAGCGCCGGGCCACATGCCTCAGATTACTGCCACTCCGATTCCCTGAGATTTAGTCATTAATGATAAAATCTGCATCAAAAGAAGAAAGAAAGTGAAATCTCATGGTGAGTATGATTGATGGTTTCTTTAAAAGGAGGCGTCCAGGGCCGGCTCTATTGTTTCTCTTGACCAGCCTTGCCACCTACTCCACCACCTCCACTCCCGCTCCTCGGTGTGGATTAAGGCCTGCCGTTTATTTAACAGTTCATTTGAGCGAAGGGGCGACCAAGGTGAAGCCAGTGGGGGGTGGTGGGGAGGGGGTTGGCAGGGTGTCTGTGCTCTGCCGTGGCGGGACAGTGCCAGGCTGCGCTGTGGGGAGACGAGACAGGGCCTCCCCAGCAGACTAATGCGCTGTAATGAAGATTAAGACTCAGTCAAAGACCATACTGTTCAGCTGAGATCGCAGGGAAGGAGCGAGGTGGTAGGAAGGGGAGAAGGAAAGAAGGAAGTAAGGATGCAGAGTATCGCAAGGACGAACATGAGGGAAATCTAGATTTTCTGAATATATATGAGGACATTAACGTTGTCAGGACCATATGACAACATATTTGTCTTCTACCATATCTGTAATCAGGTTTTGAACGGACTGGGAACTAACAGATGCATTACAAGCTCTTAGGAGCGGTTGCCTCTAAAGCTGTCAATGCAGCGAACAAACTTTTATTGTTAAAGGCTAAAAACGTCTGCTCTCAGTCGAGCAGCCACTAAGTGTAAATGTGGAGCAGCCAAAACTCTCGTTTGTCTGATCGTTTCCGCTGAGATCGTTTCATGCTGCAGATGAAGAAGATCACGTGTGTTCAGAAACAGTGTGCAACTAATTATAGGAATATACATGTAGCAGGTACAAACAACAACAAAAAAATAAAAAAGCCTGTGACTAAACCACTTTTATCAAGGCTCATTTTTCTTCCTCATAATTACAATCACCTGAGGCCATTTGTCCCTTCAAATAACAAGTTTGACAACAATCAAATAAAAAACTGTACTTAAAAGTGTTTGAATGTGTTTTCTCATTATGTCATCAGTTTATTTGCCGTCCATGCAACAGCTGATCTTTCCAGGCTCTTTGGCTGCACGTACAGAGTGTACACTGTGGCTCGCTACAGTAGCTGGTGATTTCTGGAAGTTTCCACCCACTCCGGCCGATCAACAAACCAGCGCACGTCCTGGTGCGCCTGGGGCCGAGGCTGTTTGTGCATGTGCATGTTTGTGGCTCGCGCTTTAAGTATGAGGACAGTTAACCAGAGAGCCTTAGCACATGGCACACTTCACTTACCACTCTGTGGCTAAAAGCTCCCCTAAGGCCCGTTACACCCAGACACACTCCCGCTGCCTGCCGCCATCTCCTCCACGTCTGTCTCTGTCCTGGACTTCCTCCTTCGTTCCTACCGACTTTTTTTCGGCTTTTCCTGCTGATATTCTAATGTTTTGACTATCTAAAATAATAAAGGATCATAAAGCGACGTGTATGGACACGCATGGGTAGGTGGGATCTTTTTTCACATGACCTTGTGCTGATGGGGCCAGCGTCTCTCCCCCACTCTGTCTGTCTTCCCATTCGGGCTGTGTCTGTGATCGAGCTGGCAGTTCTTCCCTCTCTTGGGCATTCTGGCATTCCTCCCAACCGTGCCCCCCATCCCCCTGCCTCCGGCTGTTTTCTGCCCTCTCAGGGCTTGCATCTTTACTGACTCCCACTCTGTTCCTTGAACTTTCATCTTGTGCCTATTCATCTACATTATACCCACCGTAGAGCTGCAGCATCTCACTATTTCACATGAATTCTTTCATTTTAGGTCATCTAAATAATCACTAAATTGCTAAATAATTAAGACTATGAAGAGAACAGAAATGAATGTTTGAGACCTTCTCACGTCTAAGCTCAGTTAACAGTGAGAGGCTTTCAAGCACCAAAGAAAAACTCTTTATGAGATGTTTCGCGCGTGCGGCTTCGCTCATGTGCCGCTATCTCACGTTTTCGACACATGAAAATATTCTTGACGAACTGGACCACACGACTCGCCATTCTACGTCTCCCACTGGCTAGTGCGTCTCCGTGGCAACGCCATGCAGGTCGTCATGTTATTATCACCAGTGGTTGACCAGCCAGCACTCTCCATTCACTCGTTCTGCCTTAATGGACTCGAAGATTTCTTGACAGACAACCGTGTTTGTGCTTGAGGCCTTAAATTCATTTCAAGACGTAAAAGGACCAAATGTTTATGGAGCCACAAACACACACTGATGGCATTTTAACCAGTAATCAGACAGTAGTTTTTAATAGAAATAATTAATGTTTACCAAACCATCTGATTTGATGTGATGTAACACTTCAAAATAACGTTTACATTAGGCACAGACAGTTAAAGCAACGTCCCGTTCTCTTTTAGTATTGAAATGTTCACAATATACAGAAAATTTATCTGGGCAATTCCAAAAGTTACCTTTACTGTAAATAAATCTATAGAAAATGTGCCATGTGTACATCACTGTTCGTCAGCGATCAGTGCTGTGGCTGAACTGCATCTACTCGGACAACTGTTTGTGTTTTGCAACAGATTGGATTGCTGAATCCAAAAACAGAAAGTCTCGATTTAACTGCAAAGGCATACCTCCCAAAATACTATTTCAGTGGGAAAACACTGGCCAGCATCTGACAAGTAATCTACAGAAAATAGAGAAGGCGGCAACACAAGGCATGTTACACACTAACAAAATCAAGGAGTTCAACGCTCCGGAGGGATGTGAAAGTGAGTGAGTGTGTAATTTGAGGCTCAAATTAGCGTAAGGGTTGGGATTAAGATTTTAGCTGGTTAAAGTGGGCATAATGTTAATGTGTCCTTACAAAGACATAAGCACGAATGTGTATGTGTGTGCGGAAACTCATGACAGCCCCCGCAAGTGTCAGAGCATCGCCCTCCTCCTTTTGTTGGGTGACCCCAGAGAATGTGGTGGGAATGGTCACTGGGAGAGAGATTATGACGAGACAAAGACGGCGAGAAAGGGAACGAGGGAACGATCGAAACAGTGAAAGGCAGAAGAAAAGAAAGAGAGACAGAGAGGGGTCAGAGAGACAGCTGACGTGAAAGTGCCTCCGATCACCTCGTGCTTCTCCTCTGCCCCCTCGCTCTCACTCTCTATCTGTTCCACTCTTTCTTTCTTTCATACCCACTTGAATTCCTCTCTCAGAGCTTCAGTCCAATGTGACACCGGGTTTTGATCGGCGATAACAACAGAGATGCGTCAGTGGAGGCCCACACACACACACGCACGCACACACACGTACACGTACACACACACACACACACACACACACACACACACACACACACACACACACACACACACACACACACACACACACACACACACACGGTTCCGCTTACAGACTCGAGTGCGGGTTAAAAGTGGCATTCGAAGAATACACACAGGCACGCACGCACGCACGCACGCACGCACGCACGCACGCACGCACGCACGCACACGCACACGCACACAGATACACAAACTACTACGAACACAGTAACACAGCAGTGGCCTTTGAGTGAACGCTCCTCACGAGGCATAATGACAGCATTCTGCAGTAACCATAGCTAGGACAGTTCCCACAGACAAGACAGAGGGAGAGAGAAAGACCAGTTCTTTCTGTCTTCACCTCTCCTCCTACACCCCACCTCCTCTCCAACAACCCTGACTTTGTGCGAACCATGTGACCTTCCACGGATCAACGCAAACCGGCTAACAAACAATCTGTGTGAACGTCAACCTACCAATGGAACCAGTGGTTGTAGAAAAGTTTGATTTGAGCACCGACGCTCTGATGACTCCATGAACACAATAACTCACTCAGTGTTTAGAGCCTGTTTCTAGTTGACTATTCTCTCAGCTCAGGACATTTTCTATTTAATCCCACACCTTTACACAAAGTACGATTTAAAAGAGCCTAAAGTTATGCTTTAAAAGAATATCTAGCCTTAGAATCGTAACATTCCCAACACATAATTTTGACCATGTGAGCTCAATCTCTGCATATTTGTCTGTCTGTCTGTCTGTCTGCGAGGTGCCACTCCCCATCTCACATTAATCTGCCACATAAACACCACATTGAAGCTCTGTGCTGACTGCCTCTGGTTTCAAACCATCTTTTTTCCTAGACGGACCTGACACAGTGCAGGATTTGGTGGTGTATATTTTTAAGGGGGATGGGGATGAAGGTGGGGTTGATGATGATGGGAAGGGGGTGCGTGTGTGCAGGTTATGGATCCAAATGAAAACATGTCACTCAGGGCCCATTAAAACGTAACCCTGCCCAGCAGAAGAAAGAGACCCATATCATCATTAAGTCATCTTAGGGTAAAGCGAAAACCACAAATATTATCCTACGCGCCCCCCCAGCACACACACACACACACACACACACACACACACACACACACACACACACACACACACACACACACACACACACGCACGCACGCACACGCACGCACACTTTCTTCCTCTGGATGACAGAAGAAGACAAGATGATTGGTCCTACAGCATGTTTGCTCACTGCCTGAGAATGACAAGAAGATGTTGGGGACCCTCCTGGTCATGCAATGGTTAGCATAGTCATGACGCAGCCTATAAAATGTTCACATTACAATGATGGAATCAGCTAAAGGTTAAGAGAAGTAATATAACTATTTGCGTGTGTGCATTTAGGACATTTTCTGATTTTTGGGCCCATCACTCCACAGCGAAGGCCTGGTCATTCACCCAATAAACTCATAAACACACACACAGAGCCGCCACAGGAACCGGAGGGCATCTGTGTTGTTAAATGACTTACCCCCGCACACTGGGCCCCTCGCACACTGGGGTGGCAGTGATTATAATATCCAGATAATCATTTCAAACAAATTATGATAATTATTAATCAATCATGAGCCTCTTTAAGCTGGAGGATGGATGGGGCTGTGGCGCTGTTTGTAGGGGGTAAACTATGGCCTGAAGCGCCGGAGCACTTCTGTGACCCACGAGCCTCCCTCTGTCCTCGTAATAGTGCTCATACATTTAGGGTCATTTGGCCCACGTACGTAGGGACTCGATTCCGCAGCTTGATATGGGAATAAAAAGGCTGTGCACACAGACTCGCCTATAATCACGGCGGCAGCTGATGCCCATTTGGCTCCTCCGTCTTTCAACATGGAGTGGGAAATTTGACTTATAGGTCAGAGTTCATCTCAGCCCCTGTCATTTACTCCACTTCAACTAATGTCGCGGCTAGGACGCACATTTACACCAAACACTGGATCATGATCCAGTGATCAACAAGTGCTACAAGGAGCATGAAAAAAAAACACCTCTGTCATGCATGAAAAGAAAGACATTTGTCACTATCTAGAATGCATCAGTGCTTAAGTGAAATGCGTTAGACAGGCGTGTCAACCTTCAAGTAACAGAGAAAGAGCGAAAAAAGACAGAGTAGCTTGGCCCCGACGTCTTATATTCCACTGCATCTTAAGTCCGATGTGAAAAGCTGCATAAATTGATTCAATCACTTTGGTATTGAGAGTGCGTGAATGCAGCTTTGAGAGCGAGACGGACAGAGAACTGACAGAGAGGGAGCAAGATAGATAGTAGCCTTCGGGCGAGGGATGATCGTCTTGGGAAAAAAGCAATCAGTGCTCATTGATTTTTTTTCTGCTGGTTGAATGGAGGGAAGTCGTTATCTGCCATCTGATCTGCCGGAGTGTTTACACGCGTCGAGATGGACAGCAGCGCTCTTCTGAAGACGAGGATTAGCACACACATGCAGACACACAGAGCACACACTGTCTTCTGTTCCCCGCTCTCTATCCAGGAACTGTTTTAAATCCAAGGGCTCCAATACCCTATTAACTTGGGCCTACACACACACACTTAAGTGTATGAGCTTGAATGAGAACACACGTAAGCAGACAGTCCTATTTTGTATGGCCGGGCCAGACCAAAGCAAACAATCCCTGATCCTATCGCCAGTAGTCTCTGATAGCAATCTATAGCTCCGACAACATGATAAAATGAGCAAAGGAGGGAGGATGAAGTAAGCAATGAAGGGATTCCGATAACACATCTTTTTATTATCTGTCCTGCGTGTGGGGCGTAAAGATGCATGCGTATTTATGTGAGCATGTGTGTAAACCAAGACGGCTCGATCCACGTCTAAGCAAGTGCAGGACACGAATCCAATAAATCCAAGGCCTTGAATCTCTGCCCCCCCCCCCACACACCCCACACACACACACACACACACACACAAAGCTAAAAGTTCCAAGAAGCTTTCAGAAGGTCGGCTGGAGAAGCTGCAATAACATCTTTGCTTCTGTTTTATCCCTCGTCTTAACCCAGACTCTACTGGTGCCCCCACTTGACTTTACTCTCAGACTGAATCAGCACAATGGCATGAAGGTAAGTGCAGTATTCACTTAGTTACAAAACACATACATGTCAGTGCTTCATGATTTGAATTAGACTAAAAGTCCCATTCTATACCATCAGTTTTTTTTACTTTTACAGCCTGTTCACCAAAGCTAAAATATAATTTAAAGCGATCGCATACATTCTGTAACATGCAGTCGTCATCTATCAATAAAAATATGTAACCTATGAAAGCACAACAGACCTTAAGTGTAGAGCTCTAATAACACATATGAACCTTTCACCAATGAACTACTTTATTCACCGGCTACAACTCAATTAACATTCTCCCTTAATCAGGCAGCAAAGGCAGGGGAAGTTAATGTTTACGGGTGCACTCGCGTTCGTGTGTGTGCGCCTATGCGCCGTGTTTGTGTGCGACTGCATGATGTGGATGAATGAGTCATGTCATTGCGAATGGCTCATGCATAATTTTGCTCATATTTATAACAGGCATGTGGTCTGCCGCCGCTCGATGAGGGCCCACCACAACTCACACTCTGCATAATGAGATGTGGAACGTGTGTGTTTGTTGGGCTTTATGGACTGTAGGTAAGTGTGGTGTGTATCTGCGTTCTGTCATCAGAGTGTGTGCATTACTGCGTCATGCTCGTACCTGTTTATGTGTAAGCATGTCTGCGTACACGTGTGTTTGTGTGCACGGGCCACTCTCATGTGGAAGGTGGTTGGGCAGTTTATAAAAGCAGCCAGTTTCTTCCACATTGTATGAACATGTGGGAAACAGGGAACAGCCCAAACCACCTGCGGTCAACTCTTAAAATAAGCTCATTGACTAATGCAGGATTTCAAATCAGCCAAGCAGTCGGTGATTTGCATGCTCGCCTGTTCGTAGAGGACACAGAAACAAGACCCTTGACCTGAAATGCAAATGAGTGTGTTCGAGTGATTTTGTTTTTCTAAGGGAAAATTGGTCATAACCATAAATGCCAAAATGGGTTTGCAGTGAAATACATCTTGCTGAAGTTGCTCATGAGGCATCTCAGATGTTTTTTTGTCTCCTGATGTTTTGGTCGTCCTATCATGTCAGATAATACAGAGAGCACATACAGTACAGACTTTGAAGATAAATTCCACATCTCATCTCTCTTTTCTGCAACGCTAGAGCCATATTACATTGAAACTAGTTTCACAGTAGCTAAACATCCACAGTCTTCTATTTCCACAACATAATGCATGTTTCCACTCTAATTTTTCAGCTATCAAACATTAATAGGTGGATACACATTTCAATTATGTCATATTAGTTTTTATACTGCAAGGTCAGCCTATCAGTTTAGAAAAGTAGAGAAATTCAAACTTTGATTAGTTTAAGCTAAAAAGTAAAAGTCCTACTGTACATATGTTGGCACTGTCATGTCCTAGTCGATTTGGGTCTTAACTATGACATTGACTTGAGTTGGAGTTATGCCTGCATGGCTTCAGTCATTCTCAGAAATACGGCCCACTCCGCTGCAGCTATTGTTCTTTCACGGACCATTAGATGGACGTGGCGTCTCGCGCTGTCCTGTCCTGACCTTCCGACACTGGCTGTAAAAACGAACTGCGCCGCCTCTTCAATAAATTTATCGCCTCATAAACTGGTCAGTTACTGGTCAGTTGGACGTGTGTTCATGGTTCTCAGTGTTTCTGTCTGAGTGGGGAAAAGGTTACTCTAGGTATAAATAAAACCTGGAGTGTTGCTGGGAATGTGGGACAATGAATAATGTGTACATTACTAGTATGTGCTTAAGCAGAACTAGAAGATTTGAGAGCATTGTTACAGTAGGTCATAGAAAACCAGACAAGCACATCAATAAAAACACGATATCTATGGAAAACCATGAAGGACTGATACAACACAAATATACTGTATATATCCTACCTTCTTGATACAGCTGTCAGGGGAGGTGTCTTCATGGTCATTCATCATCTGCTGAGAAAAAGAAAAAGATATACATGTTTAGCCTAATTCACATTGTTAATCAATTTTGAGGAGAAAAGAGCAAATCTGTTTATGAAAGCATTGATTTGGGTGCGTGACAGGAAATCAGCCATGAGCTGTAGTCAAGACCACTGCATGGGTTTTCGGCAGCCCTTGGGCTAGCAGTGTAACCAGAGGGATAAAATAATGGGCCGAGAGGTCACAAAAACACACACAGAGGCAAACATAACACTACATACACACCCACTCTGACGAATGAATGCTCCACAGACTTGACGTTAATTCACCGCTTCAGCGCTGCAGGAAATTTCGCTGAGAATGTGTTTGTGTCTGTGCGTGTGTGTAAGTGTGTGGATAATTAAGCCTTCAAGCAATATTTACTGGGGGCAGATGGGTGGTAGAATGCTCCCAGTGTCTGCCAGAGGAAATGAAGGAAGTGGGGGAATGATGAAGAGATGGGCCTGCTCCGCTGCAGTGAGGGGCATTTCACATAGAATGGCAACACAGAGTCTTTCACCGTCTGTCTGTCTCTTTCTCGGCCTCTCTGAAGCCCATTGATGGCAACTGAGGATCAAAAGCGAGATGGAGACTGTTTTGAGTGTAGTGTTAGGTGGGGTGGTACTTACTGAGTTTAAGTGAAATGAGGTCTATAAAACTTCCTCAAACACAGACACACGGAATATGTGAGCCTCCTTTTTCCTGTTCCCTATCCTTCCATCTGCCCTTTAACAGTAGCTGGGCTGTGGGTGCTGTAGAAAGACTGGCTGCCTTTATATTTCAGCAGACATGTTCAGGTTTGGACTTTCTTTACTAATGTTGCCCTCCATCATAGGGAAGGAGACATTTATCTGTTGTGGAATCTACCATGGAAACTATGCGGACATTACATATATTTGACATACAGCAGCTTATGCAAGTTCTAGAAATAGTTTGGTAGGAAGCAAATAGGAGCATTACACCACCAATACTTGAAACCATATCCTTAGAACTTCAGCATTATCTGAGTTTAAAACAATGCGTTCGTAAACACATCTCAGACAGGGAATGCCATTTCCCAAAAATGTCAAAATCATTTGTCCATTATCATTTAATAATGATGGGTAAATTTTGTTTATACAGTAAATTTAATTGTTCGGACAATGCTCTACATACATGTATTGTATTTCAGAGTACTGTATGATTAAATTATGTATAGTGTACATACAAACACGCAGATGCTCCGATACTGATTTGATGGTATTTATTAAGAAATAAAAGGTAAAAGTGAAGCTACTTAAAAAAAGGGTTTCTTTAAAATGAAGGATAAAGTTACTGTGTCTGAAAAATTCTTGTGTGTCGTGAACTCAAAAAATGGCAGCACAATGGTTGATGGAACAGACAGACGGAGTCAGGGGAGGGGGGGGGGGGACTTCCCCTTTCTTGTAATGCACAAGACCAGCTGCAACAGTTTACAAAGCCAACAGCTTGGCCGGGTTGTCTAAAATGCTACCAGGCATTCAACAACTATAGGGCAATTTCTAGACTTTTCCTCTTCTCTGTTCCGCTACATGCAAAGTCTAAATAGAAGCGTGTATCAAATTGTGCCAGAACAACCTAAATTGTAGAAGATATGCGAGCAGACATGAGTGGTTTTACGGATACCTTAATGTGTACTGGCTCAAAGTGGGGGGTCAGGACTATGTAAGCATTTTATTGTGTAAACCTACATTTCTTGACTCCACAAAAACAGAGCGGACTCTCAGGAATCTACATTTAAGTATAAACCTGGCTTAAAATTAGATGCGGTTATGTGTTTATTCAAGTTTTTTTTTTTGTATTAAATTGAAAAATTTAAAGCCCTCGGTTTTTACTGGTGAAACAAGAACATGTGCGATGATGACAATAACGGTAACACAAAGGCTGATTGAGACATTTTCAATGGTAGCTTAGTGCACACGCACGCACGCACGCACGCACGCACGCACGCACGCACGCACGCACGCACGCACGCACGCACGCACGCACACACACACACACACACACACACACACACACACACACACACACACACACACACACACACACGCAGACCAAGCCTAGCCTTGCAGCAAAAACCCGCCAAGCAAATAAATAAGCTATTAATTAGAGAAGGAAAATGTGATTGGTCAATGACTGGTGGCGCTATGATTTATTGCACGTGTCACCGTCATCTCAAAGTGACTTTTACTCTGGGTTGGTGAGACAGGTCCAAATAGAGACCGGCCTATGTTGAGAGGGATAGATTTTCCACTACACAGAGAGAGGTAAAATTGTCCATTTGTTCTGTATCTTGCCTACTGAATGCTGACATGTCAATATGTCTTATGGAAAAGAGAAAACACTGAATCAAGGGTAATTAGAAAGTGTGTTTAAGTGTGTGTCTGGGCACACAAACCTCTCTCTCTGGCCCGTATGACCTCAAACATAAACAAATCCAGCCGTGGCTTGATGAAAGTGCAGCCACCTGCAGAACGCTTCCAACAGGAGTTGTCCAGACTCTCATTAGGGTTATGTTTAAACGTGTGCATTTGTGGATGTGTGCGTGTGCTTTCACACTAGGTGGGAGGGGAAACCCCACCATTATTAGTGTTTCATAGCCCAGCTTTTGTTTTTGGACAAAGTCAGGAGGTTTTCAGCACCACTTTAGCACCAATCACGTTGACGTGCTGTAATGACCAAACAGACAAAAGAAAACACGACGTACGGAGAGACACTCATTGAGTGAACTGCCTCATTGTTTTTACAAGACCTGTCACAGCCTAAAACAGATGACCCGGCGAAATCCTGTGCAGTTTATTTCCAGAACTCATTTTACTGTATGTGAAAACAGCAAAAATGTCCCCAGTGGCCTTTGTGTATGTGGCCATGAAGCGCAGCGTGGTTTTTGCATGTACAGTTCAACTGAAACCTTCAGAGAACGACCCATGCAGTAATCTTCAAGTCAAAGAAATCAATGAGTAGGCTAGGTGCGTAGCCATGGTAACTGGAGGAGGAACTTGCAGAGCTTGCTTGTCAGGCGCAACGTGAATAAAAAGGGTCCCACTTGGAGGTTTGTATCGTAGGAAAATGTTAGCATTCTGCCAAAAACAATTCGCCTCAACTCTGGATAATATGAGGCAATTCAGCAACGTAGCCCAATGGATGGCTGCGGATGTCACAAAGCCACAAGTTTCCAAAAAGGGCCAGCAGCAAACAAACCTCAGTTTTTTTTAAGCAGGGCTGTGACTGACAAGCCATTGGCTGCAAGAGCCACACCAAGAAACCCACAAATTGAAAGTTTTGCTACGCATTTATTGGGAACTTTAGCAGCTTCTTGGCATGTTGACAGGATTTCATTGTGGTGGCAATGCCCTGGACTGGTTATTGATCTTTTTGACATATAGATGAGAGAGGAAGCGGTCTTTCACTGCGGGTTGTGTTGAATAATAAACTGCACAGAGTGTATTTGTGTCAGACAGAGGAGGAAAAGGAGAAGAATGCAAAGGGAGGCTCTGTTTCTCATTGAAGGCTTCTTTCAAATGGGAGCTAACCGTTATGTCAAACATGATCTCAACCAATGGACGCAATTCCTCCGACTTCCAGATACTGGCAAACCTGATTGGATCACTTCAATGACATGACACAACTTCTCCAAAAAAGGAAGCAAAGGAGGTGTGGATATCACATCTCCAGTGTTTTGCTCTGAGCTCTCTCGTTATTGTTGAACTCACTGATAACAAACCTTTTGCACTTTTCTGCCAGAATGTGTTCGGGATTGTTTGACTAAGGATACACGTCTGATTCAATCTGCTTTTCAGCATTACGCTAGATGGTGCCTGGTGGTTGTTCCAGTCCCTTCTCCTGCAGGTCCTTTAAAAGGGTGTAAAATGGGGCTATTTTGGGACTTCCCAGAGATAGGAGCCTTGACAGCTGACCCAAAACAAGACCAGAGCTACGACGTCTTCAAAACATGCCTCAACAATGAGGTTGCTCATGAAGCTTAAATAGGAAGGTGGAAGAAGGGGGAAGTAGAGTCGAAGCGTTCTCTGGTAAATACCAGGAAGTCGGGCTCCATAAGATAGAATATATTTATGATGGCTTTATTAAATGGAAGATGTGAAGCCAAAGCAAATATCACAGCTGATAGAAGCTTTGCCCCATTTTTTGCCCTCTGCTTTACTGTTTCAGTTCATCTAGAAGGCAGTTACTCTACCACCATGTTTGCTGTTTTGTTCTTATCACTGTCCATGTTGACACTTAATGTGAGACAAATTACACAGTTCACTGGCAAAAGCAAAATAAATTAATTCCAGCAGAATGCATGAGATGCCATTGTCTTCGAGGAAAAGGAGAGATCGGATTATCTTGACACTTATCACACCACGTTAAAGCTAACAGTGTTACCCAACCCTTCATCCAGATGGGCCTTTGCAGGGTGCGGCCTGTGACGGAACTCAAAACTGTTGGTGAGATAGAGCTTAGTGCACAAAGATTAGATTTGGAAGGCAAACACTCCGGACTATTGTATGACTCTGGA
Organism: Betta splendens; assembly: GCF_900634795.4. Lineage (NCBI taxonomy): Eukaryota > Metazoa > Chordata > Actinopteri > Anabantiformes > Osphronemidae > Betta > Betta splendens. Next base: position 7,228,362 of record NC_040887.2, on the reverse strand, counting down.
AAGTCACGGCCACTTGTCAAATACAAACGGAAGATATTTACAGAACGAGCGTTGACCCCGTGTGTCCTAAGAGTCTTTGTGTGATTTATGAAGAGAATGCCACAGTGAAATATCCTGACAAGGTTTACGTTGACCTCAGAGAGGCTTGTCTCATCATTTCAATGTCCTCTGTGATTCATTGGTCTTGCAGGGACATGTGCAGTCGAAGCGCATACAGTGCTCTAAAGCGTATTTTCATCAAACATTTGTATTCATGTCATCTGACAGTTGTGGTGCTTGAAGTCTTTCCTCTTCAAGAAAGTGATGTGTGAAGCTGAAGTTTGCACTTTGGCAGAAATGCAATAGGAAGGTGAAGGGACAAGCGGCAGAGTAAGAACCTACAAATTTATTAAAAGGGTAATATTTTCATCTTATTCTTGCACGACCATCCATCACCTGGTGTCCAAGGACCCTCATCCATTCAAGACTGTTGACTCTGAACTTGATATCGACAGAAGCATACAGATAAATTATCTGCCCGGCCTCTGCTTTATTGATAAGTCATTTGGGCCGATGATCAGTAATAATCATAAGTGAATAAGGGTGTGCCAATAGATCTTCTGCAAGCAGATATTGTGGCAGCCGCAGGGTTAAGGCCCAATAAATAACCCAACCTTCTGGCCTAAGAGGATTGCCTACACAGCATCGGCAGCTGCTGCGGCATGCCTCTCAGATAATGATATATCACATCCTCCTCCTTCATTTTGATAAAGGTTGCCGTTATCGATACATGGCAGCAGGAGGAAAAATAATATCCCCTTATTTCTAATGATGTTCTATTCGTCCCATGACACCTATTTCCTCTTAGCAAGCAGGAGGTTATGGGACAAAGATTTAGGGTCTCGACTTCAGGGCATATAGATTGAATCAAAGGTCATGCTATGGATACTTTTTATTCCACACACCTTAGCTGAGTGAGTTGTCTGAGTAGCCTATGCAAATATGAATATACATGTATTCACTACATAAATCTGATATTGACTTTTCAGCTCAGCAATGTCATATGTTTCATATCTCCATTTCCCCCCAATGCAAACTGACTGTGTATTTTGAAACATACACCAGACCACACTGTCTGTCTGTCTGTCTAATGCCAGTATGAATCCTTAATTCAAACCAGGAACGCGGTAGGTAGGTCAAAAAGGAAACAGAGGCAGAGGGTGGGATCTCTCATCACTTCAGGGGCTTTGCTGGACAGCAGCCACTGAGATATTGTCACGTGACGACAGACAACTGGCAAGTAAATTGCATAACGTTTACACTGTTTGCATATTTCAGCATAAATATGGGTGTTTTGGTAGCATTTCATTTCTCCTCACTTTAAGTCCACTATATGTGCGGGAAGGACAGGTTTGCTCAGGACAGAAGTTAGAATGAAAATGAGATGAAAAGGCGTATTTTAGAAAGCTAGTTTCAAATTTTTGGAAAAAATATTTACTTGTGTGTTTTTGTAGGTGGGCAGACCTTCCTCTGTTTTTTTGATATACAAGGAGTTTGGACATGGGCTCAAGCATAAACCTGAAATATTTTTTGTGACTTAGAGTCTACAGTGAGTGAGTGCATCAATATACAGTATAGTCGGTGCCTGGGACAAGCAGATGCTTTCTTCAAGGCTTCAAGGGTTTATGCCGAGGTCGAGCGCTACACATGATGATGCCGCTTAAAGAAGCCAAAGCCACAGTGAGTGAGTCGCTGATGAGACTCCTCCAGCAGATAAACAAGCAAGGCCTGACCGTGGCCTTGCTGCTTGGGCTTTGAGTGGGTTTTTGTTTTCAAGCACATAAATACAGTATATATTTTTTATTATATTTTATTTATCTAGCGCCAAATCACAACAAGGTTATCTCAAGGCACTTTACAAAGTAAGGTTTAAGACCTTACACAACTAAACCCAACAGATCCCACATACAGCAAGCATATGAGAGCTGAACACAGAAATAAAGTAATACGGCAATCGTTTAAGCCTTACAAAGTTAGAGCAGAGACGGTTTCGCTAATCAATTATCCAACATCTCCCACAGCCTCTCTATGCAATCGCTTTTAGCCTGTCTTTATTCCTTCTGTGAACTTTGGTACTGCTATGGCCTGTACAAAGGCGCATACAGAGAAGATGTGGAGCGTGGTCTCTGTGAGTAAGAGAGGTGCATGTGGCCAGTGAGTAAACAGTGTCCATGTTGCACATGTAGTTGAAAATGTAAAATATAAATGTATCTGAAATGACGGGGGACCAAATCTATCAGACGTGACCCTGTCCAAAAATTTAAAAAGAACACATATGGCTAATTCAACAATGCCACCAGCAAGTCAAATAAAAAAGGCTGTAAATGTTTAGGTCAAGCACAATAACTATTGGCTGAGGCGAGCGAAAGATATAAATACAGCAATAATAATAGTTCTAATGGTGGTTATTAGTATGTGTATTGCTTTGAGTGAGATATGGTGATAAAACACAAAACATGCTTATGTCTAACAAATGGACTGTAACTAGTAGACTGTTTATCCTTGTGATTTCTTTTTGGTGGCCAATCAGATTATTTACATGGTGGAAACGTATAATGACCAGAGCAGTTAAGCCAGCTGCTACTGCCAAAAGATACTGTCTGGAGATAGCGGCTACAAACTGTTTCTTTCATAACGGAGGCCAGTGAGGAACATTTTATGCAAAAGGGGAAAAAAGATGCATAGAACAACCCCTAAACCATGAGCAGCCACTACACAAACAATTTATAAAAAATCCAAATGCTGGCATAAAAGCTTGTAAAGCCTGGATTACGACTGTTAAAAGTGTCATTATAGATTTTTTGTTAACTGTTTTTTTAACAAAAAAATGCATAATTCCCAGAAAAACTATGAAACTATGGCTACACAATGAAGCACTAGTTGCATTAGGAAATGACAGTTCACATCCACTGTGCTAATCAATTGTCCACTATTTCGTTCTTCCTGTCTCAATGTGACACTTGTAGCTGCACAGCGGCCTCTTTGGGGCCCTCGTGCTGCATCCACCTTGTTTCCATTCAACCCTCCTTCTGTGTGACTGCTCACATACGCACACCGGTTATCCTCTCTCTCAAGAGATAGCAACATTTATCACTGCAAGAGCTGTCTCCAAGTCCACACGATCAACCCATCACCTCCACAATAAATGTCACGCTGTCGTGATTTATGTTGCTAATGAAATTGATTACATGGCTACAGTGTCCCAGATCACGAGTCCTGCTTACTCAGCTTCTTGAAACATCACTGTCTCTGCTTTTGGGATGAAACCAGTGCAGACTCTTCGGGGCCTCTGTCATCAGCCTTTATGGTTTGGCCTTGGCGACTCTTTGGAGGAGATATAATGAAGTGGAGATAATGTAACAGTCCCACTCCTTCGTACAAAGGCCATTGTTTGATGTTTTTGCCATCAAAACCCAAGATGAGACGAAGTGTGGCTGGTTTCGATAATTTCAGGAATGCTCTGAGACTTCAAAAGAGCACGTGGTAATGATGTTGCAAAAGCAATGATACGATGGGGCTGCTATCCTGGGGCGGGGACTGGAACAACTGTATTACAGTGGACTTTGGGGCAGAACACAACGCCAGGTAGAAGATACTCCATGTTAAAGTTCAATCAATGACACTTAATACCAAAGCCAAATTCAATGTCAAAGACGATTCCCCCTCCAGCATGCAGGTGAATGTGAGTATCCATTCAGTTGACCTTCGGGCTGATCACAAATGACTTTATTAGCTGGGCAATATAAGGTGAAGGCCCTTTACAGCCTTATTAACGAGAGGCAGAGACTATCTCTGTCAATAGGATTGATGTTCCCCGGCTTATCGAGCGCTTCCGTTATCAGCAGAAACCTTCAGTGAGGTATAAGTCCCGTTTGCACACCTCAGACAAGACACCCAACAAACCTTGCAGGTTTCGTTATCGCTGGCATCGGTTGCTGAAAACGCTTATCAGTATTATCTTCATTGGTGTCAGTGATACCGGCTTTATTTTTTAATGTGGAGCTATCACCATCCTCCCTGGCCTTTAGAATAACAAGAGTGTGATATGCACAGATAGGATGCGCTGTCGTGGTCTCTGAACCTTGGTTTACAGCTGTCTGTCTGTCTGGCCCGTCCACAGGATGATGACAGATGACTTTATTGGGGGAGTTGCATGGTCACAGTTTGGAACTGGGACTTTCCATTAGTCATCTAACTAGACCAATCAGCACGGAAAAGGTTCGCGAACACCCTCTTGACCCTTTTCTTCTTGTTTTTATATCTGCGATGCCAGAATGTGCTACTCAGCGCCCACGCCTTAGTCTATTTCAATAACAAAAAACAAAGAAAAAGAAAAAAACAAATCAAGAGGAGGGAAGAAACTGACTTTTGGAGTAGTTCACTCACTTCTTTTATTCTGGCCCCTGCGGTTGTAATAGATGACTTACGAAGAAAGTTATTGGACAAAGGAGGAGGGAGTGAGAGGGGTGAGCTTGGTGAGAGGAAACTTATCTGTCCTTGGGCCGCGGGACAGAGCACAGTGCCGGCTTTATGCAGTGTCTGGGCCCTGTCGTTAAGGAACGATGACACACTCCTCTAGGCCCACATTAATCTTTAACAGTGTGATTTCTAAAATAACACCAGCGTTTTCCCTAAGGCGCATGGGGAGAGAAGCCCTTGGTCCCACTGGGCTCCCCCTTTTCCCGACATTGTTAACGTTAAAACACAGAAACCATAGGAAGTGGTTAGAAAGCGAAAAACGATGAGCAAGTGGCACAGATTAAAAAAAGAGGAGACACTGCGTGGGGTTATGATGACAAACGACACTGAGCACTGCATCACCAGATGTTAAAAGCCCTTGACCTGACTCACTCACCCTGACAGTGGTAGCTCCAGTGGCTCCCTCACACCACACATTATTGTTGTTAACAGTGTTATCACAAGGCTGCCTTGGGCGAGATAAGGACTGTGGCCACTGATGGGCCTTAAGTGAATGAGGGATTGGCCACAAACGGAGAGAGACAGGGAAGTTTCAGTTAGCCTGCCTCTGGTCAGTGACAGTGGAGACATAGAAGATAAAACAACATTTTGTGGTGAACTGTGTGTGTTTAAGTGCAGGGTATGGGCTGGGAACAAATAGGACCGTGTCACTGATGATGTTTGGGTTTTGGGAGCCAGACAGAAATCTCTCTCTCTCTCTCTCTGTATCGGCGCAAAGGGAGATAGCTTGGCCGCTTGCTAGTGACCATTACACAGCATGACATTGCTACAGCTTTAAGGTTTTCCATTGAGAGAAGCAGGGGGTCACATAAGGTCCAAAAGATGATGATGGAGGATCCAGCAAGCTGATTTTGACAAATATCCAAACCAAAACCACAAACGTATGAAGTCAGCAGATTATTGCAACATCATCTCTCACAAAACAGAAGCTATCTCCCATTGTCTTTAACTTTCTATGAGAAACACTAAATGTACTTTTATGTTGTTTTAAACTTCGATATAAGCATTTTTGTATTGCTGTCTGGATTTGCTGGTTTCCTGACATGGTTAATCTGTCAGACAGGCTTCTCCTTTCTAAAAACCTTTGATTTCTCATCCTCTCCCTCCTTTCCACTGAATGCGCCATGCAGCATACAGAAAGCCAGGCCAAGGCTAACATGTATCTACAATATGTTGGTCTCAGGCCGCCCCCTGAGGAGAGGAGCGCTGCTCTGGCTCGCTGGCACAGTGGACAATGTGGGTGTTGTGCGGAGAAGCTGGCTGGCTGTCTGCTCACAGATGAGTCAATCTGGGGCCGCTGCTCAACTGCTGTCTGTCCAGGCCACTCCAGTGGCTCAATGAAATCCCTCTTCTCTTGTTCTGCTTTGTTCTGCACTAATGAAACATAATTGTCTAAATGAACATTTTCTTCTACGGCCAATGGCGGATCTGATTTTTTTTCTTAGCCCTCGCCCCTTAATACAACATGGTTTCTTTTATGGCCTCGTGTCTCTCAGTTAGTCTGTGTGTGTGTGTGTGTATGTGTGTGTAACCACATGAGAGTACTCCCTTTCACAGCGCTGACACTCGGCAGATTGAGACATCAGGCGCCTGCACACTGTGGTAAATTAGCCATTCTTCTCGGGGGCTAATTGGAAATCTCAATGTTTTGCAGGGGGAAAAGAAGATCTGTGAAGGAACGTGGTCTGCCTGAGAGCCAAGATTCCGATTATGGATTCTGTTCAATATTTTCATACACTCTTTCTGGAGGGAAATTTTAAAGAGCTAATCATATTTAGTCAAAATGGATGCTAGAATGAGTATTCCCATTCTAAAGCCAATTTTAATGAGCAAACACTCAAATCTCTAGATTACATGCAAATACATTTCCATGCATAATGACCCAAACAGTCAAAAAAGAAAAAAAAAAACATTAATTACATTGCCTCCATCTACATAATTCAGAATAAAATATGAAACACAAAACGCCACTGACGCTAATTGACTAATTCATCACGGAGCCTTGTTGGTAAATGTTCTTCCCTGCTTGAGTAGTTTGGGCAAAATGAAAACATTTGGATAGTTAAGGATTAAAGCCCGCCAGTGAGCAATGGAAAATATTAAACAAGTTGATGTAATAATTATGGAGCCCCCTTCTCAAACAGTTATTATTTAGTTTTTGTCAAATCAGCTATTGATCTTTTTCTAGTCGTTAGTCTGAAGAGTAGTATCAAAAGTACAGTATTAAGCATTTTGCTGTGGTAACATTTGATTATTTAATCATTTTTTTGTATTGTTTTATTAGAGCTCGGTTAAATGAAAGACACACTTGAGTTTCAAATACAACAGTTGAGTGGAGAGTTGAGGCAGTTGTTGAGTCCTGTGAATGTGGCCGGAGGCTGGCCCGTGCACAGCACTGGGCGGTACTCCCTGTTGTTGGGGGTGAGTTGGAGGTGCTGGGAAAGAGTTCTGTGTATTCACAGCAAACGATGCCTTGTGAGTAACCGTGGAGAGCGCGCTTCTTAACCGATGCGTGCAGCGACGACTCCCCAGATCTTGTCTGTCACACAGAGACACCCACAATGCTAAAGACCTACTGCCATCTTTGGAGCGAACTACAGAAAGACACTGAATAGTTTTAGCATCGGCCATGAAAACAAACCTAAACACTGTGAATTGAGTTTTGTGTCATTCTTCTTAATTGGCAGCAGCAGGTTTTGCCTCTTTCTCTTTTGCGTTCAATATGAATAAATGGGACAAGCTTCTGATCCCAGCTTTTCAGCCTATGACTGTTTATTTATCTATTTCAACTACACCCAAGGAACAAAAGCCATGCAGAATGGCCACTGACAGCCATGTCGAATATCTCTTTCTGCCAAATCTGGCTGTTTTCTCTCACTGCTGTCACTTGATGTCTTTATGCAAGGCTGAGAGTTCAACACTATGAAAAGGGCGGGGGGCGAATTGAGTGAGTGACCTCCACAGGAGGGGAGTATTAAAAGTAAAAGAAGAGCAAGCGATGGAGGAACCAGAAGGCGAGAGAAAAGTATAAGGGGGAGAAGAGGCAACCCTGCCGAGTCCCAGGCATCTCGGCTGGCAGTCCCCATCTTGGCTTCAGACGGCTTTTGTCAAAGAAGGGAAAAGAGGGTCTCTTCTTCACTTCAGCGTGGGACAATAGACGTTTTGTCAGTTAGGGAGGGGGTGTCAGTGGGAGAGTATGGAGGGATGCTGAAAGAGGAATAAAGCCAAGGACCCATCTTCACAAGGGGTGGGGTTGTGGCAGTGGGCAGCTCTATGGGACTGGGCAGATGTTGAAATGAGAATGATTTATTAGCTTTAGTGTCTTTGGTGGCACTTGGCCACCGTCCCAGATTCACGAATGAGAGAGTGACAGAGTAAGAGACATAGGGAAAGGAGGAGGAGGAGGAGGGCAGCTATGTATCAGAGACATCTTAATACCTTCTATGGGCATGGGGCGCTTCTTGCTCTCTGACCGTCATGGTATTTTTGCCCAATTCTCTTGAAGAAAAATAACTTGGTTGGGAGTCATATGCATCACTGAGCTGGCCCTTGTCACCCCGTGTTACCCTCTCTTCCCACCACAGCCTCCCCAAACGGCCCCAAACACACAGACAGTGTGTGCTGCCCTTGTTGCACCACCGCCATCGCCATCATCCCTCCCCTTGCGTATATAAAACAACAAATTACCAAATTAACATTCTCAACAGCCCTCACTCTCTCCTTTGCAGTTCTGGGCAGAGGCTCCCTGCAACGTGCCAGCAAACAAGCGTAAAAGGGGAAAAAAGCCGCTGCGTGCATGAAGAGTGCGATCATGGTGATCTCCTCTTCGTGCCCAGTTACTAAACAGGCACCGACGGATCCCGTAGCTTTAGTCTCGCGCTCTTCTGTAAATGTGAAGCGTCACATGTTTGAAGTCACAGCGTGTCACCCCGTCGTGCCACCCATGAAGCCGCCAGTGGCCAGTGTGTGTGTGTGTGTGTGTGTGTGTGTGTGTGTGTGTGTGTGTGTGTGTGTGTGTGTGTGTGTGTGTGTGTGTGTGTGTGTGTGTGTGTGTGTGTGTGTGTGAGAAGCTACTGAAACCAAAGTGTGAAGGAAGCGGACACATTCCTCGGTGCAAACCTTCCTTAACACTTTTCTTTTTTATACCTTATTAGTGACCCTTTTCATTCCCACAGCTCACCTCTCCCGGTTTTTAATCCAAACGCTGCCCTCCCAGCTCACCTCACACATTTTCTCTTGAACTTGCCCTCCCAGTTTCTCCCACTGCTTCATACGGTCTCCTCTGTCTTTTACTTGCCTTCCGTCTCTGGCCGCAAAAACATTTAATCTTGTGACTCGTTTGTCCAGCCGGTTCCTCAGCCCTCTGCTGACAAACTGTAGGAGGTTTACTTAAAGTCTGAACAGCCCTCATCAAGGGCACCCAGGGGGAAGATTGATTGGCAAAGTAATTTACTGTCCAGTGTCTCAACTCCTCATTCTCCACCTCTCTCTCCGCCCTTTGATCTGTCTTATCCATCAGTCCAATCCATACGTGCTGCCTTGAGGTAAACATTTCAGCAGACATGAGTCTGTGCCTATGAAAGGTTTCAAGTCTGCGTGAAAAGGTTGGAGACTGGTTTACAGCAACGCAGAAGAAAAAGGCTGATCTTGTCTTTGGGATGACTAGAATGTCGATCAGACTGTTGATTGCAGAAAACAAGCATGTAAGTTTGGAGGTCTGAAGGAGGGGGAGCAGGAGCTTTTGACATGAATAAGGAGGAGGGCCATCTATCATTTTGAGAGAACGGTTGAGTAGGGGTTGGAGGAAAAGGCAAGAGAAAAGGAGGGAGGAGGTTGTGGGGTCAAGTCTCCATCATTCTCACTGTCTTCTGTTCTCTCGCTGTCAACCTCATGCCAGCTGACCACTCAGCGAAGTCCACTTCAGCCCTGCCACGGCTTTTCTCTCTCACAGACCCTTCTGCAGGGCCCCCCGGGAACTTTTCTTCTGTTCATTAGTACAACAAATACATACAGATGCTCTAGGATGGAGGACGTACAGAGAGGATTTCTGAGCACATGTTTCTCCCAAATGACTACTTATTTAGAGGCAATCTGCTTCTCTGTAAACAAAAGCACGCTGAGGAGCTCATGCGATAAGTGGTCTCATTATTTAATGTAAACCTGGAAGTTAACAGTTTAAACAGGGTATTAGTGATAGGATGCTGTGATTCATTTGACTTAATAGTGGAAATAAAGCAAAAAAAGAGCAAATGCACCACATACACCTGACTTATGTTTTATGTGAACGTGTCAGAGAATGTATCCTTATAGCAAACGTCAGCATCATCTTCCCATAATCGAGCTTCCTGCTCTCACTCGCTTCTCCTTCCTGGACATTCAGGTTAATGACTTTTACTTCTGCAGTGCCCAGATTTCTACATCAGCAAAACGGGCCCATGAAACGTCAATTTCCCTGCTTTGCCAAGACATAATGAAATGATGTCTTTTCCTTGGAGACTGGTCTTGGTAGGAAGAAAGGCGGCAGACTTATACCAGAGGTTAATGACAAACATGGGACAATGACTGTGTGTGTGGGGAGTTGTGATGAATGAAGAAAAGTGGAGGGTCCACTGGCACAAAGACTGGCATACATATCCCCTCCACCCCCCCATGACTGCTCCATCCAAACTTTTTCTAACTACTCAATGGCCCATTTTCTCTTGTGCCTCCAATGAATTATGTAAATGACTGTGGCATCCCTTTCTTCCTCCGGCTGGAAGAAGGAAGAAAGAAGCAGGAAGAATAGACAGAAGTTAGAGAAATGCCTCCTCTTCACTTTTTTCTCCTCCTTCTGCTGCCTCTGAACAACCTTTCATGTTGGTAGTGTGGGCCTGGGTTTTGGCCACGTGAAAGGATGATGGTGACCGCTGAGTTGGTGAAGGGGGGGAGGGTCAGGGCACAATGACATATATGAGGACCCGAGGAGGCAGACACGGGAAGAATGCCGGCCTTGTTGTTGAGCGGCCTGACAGTGATTAATGAGAGAGCGAGAAAGAAGAGAGAAAATAAGAAGAGGGATGGCATTGGTATAGTAGACGAAACGGGGAGGGAGCTGGACGCTCGTAAGGGTGAGAGACTCCGGAAGAGCCCCAGGCTGCACTGCTGATCAGGAAGAGGGTCGCTGTAGCCCAGCGCCACCCATCAGAAAAAGAGTGTTTGTGTGTGCCTGGCCTCTCTGTGGCTACACAGCCTGGGGGATTGTCTGTCTTCTCTCATACGCAACAACGTTCAATTCAACGTAGGTCACAACAATCATCATCCATCAAAGCCCTCCTCAAAGACTGGCATCGTCATTATCATCATCCTGATGTGAAGGCTGTTTTCTCACGCACACTTGAGCTGCATGAAGGTTAAAACAGTGTAATTCAACATCATCAAAGCAGGGAATTTACAACTAATTCAAGAAATGTACTGTTTGAAGTGTTAACCTCATCATTCTTGTCTCATCGTACTTTTATTTTACTTAATCTATATCCATTGTCTTTCCCTGCTCCAGAAGCTACTAGAGGCAGCCTCCTGTCTCCAGAAAATTAGGATTTCAAAGCCTCTCCTGGATGTCCCAGAAGCCTTTGTGTCCACTCTCATCTATAGGTAAGCACAGTGTGCAGCTCCCTCCCCTCCACCAGCCTCTTCAAAACTCTGCACAATAGCCAGATTTCCTCCCAATTTGCTGGTAGAAAATAGGAGGCTCAGGACGGCCTTTCAGCAACTTTGAATGGCGGGCCTAATTCAGAATCTTGGGTTTGCCAGGCCTCGCCCCAACCTCAGCTAGCCTCACTCTGGGGTTCCTGACTTTGGCCAATACTGGGGCAATCCCACTGTTGAAGGACTTAGCTTTGTGCACATTTGTGCCTCTTTTGCAAAACACGCCTGCTTGCTTTTTTATTTTTGTTTATGCCTACTGGTATTTTTAAGTTTCCTTGCCAAGGGTAACCCAACAGAACACAGTAGCTCTTTCTCAGCAACGCTATGCTCACACACTTAAACTCAGTTCCATGTGGGAGCATCCTACTACAAACCACAGGCCCCTACTGTTGGCTATCCCTGACTGGAGATTGGAACTGGCAACTTTTTCCAACACAGCCTGGCTTCTCTAACCTCAAAGTGGCCAATGCCCCTCCATCACACACATATATATGTTTGTGTTTTAAAGCCTCTGAGTTCATTCCACTGAGCATTTGTTCTACTTGACCTCACTACATTCATCTGTGGCCCAATTATGCAAGCGCACACTTCCACTCTGAATATTTCTACTTCTTTTTCTCCTGACACTCTTGAGGTCAGTTCTAATCAACCACCCTTCGGTTGTACACACATTCACACACCACTCTCACCACAGTTCTTTAAAGACACCCACCTTCTAGGTCCAAGGACTGCTATTAAAGCAATCAGGAGCTTTCTAAGCTAGGTCAAGAGCAAGGTGCTCACTTGGGGATTCTGATTTGAATTATGCAAAGGCGGAATAGGAGAACAAGGAAGAAAATATAAATAGGAGGGACATAGAGAGAAAGACGGGAACAGAAAACAATCCAACCCTGTGCAGTCACAAAAATCTTACAAAAGATTGGAACAGTTGAACTGAAGGGGCAGGTGACTTTTGATGACATGTAGAGACTGAAACAGTGAGGAATTTTAAAGATTAGTCTTAAGTCCAAGATCCTGACATTAGGACCTGATGAAGCCTTAGGAAAAGAGTAAGGACCAATTTGATGGGACCACACGCAGTTTTGTGTGTGTGCGTGCGTGTGTGAATATGTGTCTGTGAGATCAGCTTTCCCTGTGGTCCATTCAGTGTCTAGTGGCTCAGGATACTGAGACAAGAAGAGCAAGAGGAGAGGGAATTATCTCGAAATGCGAAAGGATCCTGTGTTTGTGTGTCAGCGTGTGTGTGTGTGTGTGTGTGTGTGTGTGTGTGTGTGTGTGTGTGTGTGTGTGTGTGTGTGTGTGTGTGTGTGTGAGTCAGTAAGTGAATAGAGACAGTAAACACAGTAACCGTAGAGCTGATATGGTGGTAAGGAGGGAAATGGATGGACAGAGTAAGTGTGCCTACTTGTCTGATTTTGTATTGTGTGTGTGTGTGTGTGTGTGTGTGTGTGTGTGTGTGTGTGTGTGTGTGTGTGTGTGTGTGTGTGTGTGCTTATTCAATGGCTGCTGCACGCTCAACAATAGAAAATAGTCCTAGGTGTTAATAGGAAACTCAACCCACCTCACAAAACACTCAGACTCAGCTGTGATATCTACTGTAGTTGTGAATTCCTTGTCACCATCCGTTTGAGATTTAAAGCCTACATATTGTGTATCATAAAACAGGACCTCACTAGAACATGACAACAAAAGCAGAATCAAATAAAATAGAATTAAATGAAGTCTAAAACCTATCACAAACTATAACTAACTTGTAGAAAATATATAAAATGATAATTGCCATGGAGTCTACATACAGTGTGTGACTGCACGCATGTCTCATTGTGTGTAGTCCACCAGCCAAGCCTACCCTGCGGAGAACATAATCATGGCCCTGTCGTCCCCAGGTTAAAGGCGCACTGCTGGGTGTTCTGGCACTAATGCAGTGCCAAACTATAGGGGTCACACTAGTCCTGGCTACTTCAGCATGCATTACAATAGAAAAAACTCCATTCCCCATCAAAAGCCACCAGCGGGCTATGATGTGGGCCTACCTGTGATGGCCTAAATGAGTCACTTAATGATAGCTGTGCTGCTGGGAAAGAGTGCTCAGACAAAGAAATACTGATTGGATACTGATTTAATGCGACAGTCAGAAGAATATGAGTCAGTGTATCATATCAGTTTGCCACTTTGGGTAAAGTAGAGTCCACATACTGTACATACATCACTTTAACTATGCACACGCTGATGTTGCTATGGAAGAGGGCAGATTTTTAAATTCTAACTAGTTGTTCTAGCCTCGTTTTCTGGTAATGATCAGAGTTACTGTATAAGACAAAGTCTAACTATTTGTACACAAACAAACTTAGTGTTTGTAGTGTTAGTGTTTGTTCTTCCCACATGATATTTTGTTCTGATGAAACCATTTATAAAGGTACAGTACTAAAACTGCTACAGCTCTGGCTGATTATTTTTTTGACTCCTGATGAACTGAAATTGCAATGAACCTCATCCTTTGAGATAATGTAGTCATTCACTTTGTTGGTTGGTGTATTTAACTGTAAAACAAAGTCAGTCATTTGAAGACTGCTACAGCTCTGTTAGTCTCTCTGCATTCATTTATTCATCGAGCGGGCTTGGAGGAAGGCAGACAACAACCTGGAGGACAGAACTCAACTCCTACATTCCCCTGGGTCTATCAGCAAGGTCAAGTGCACAGTGAACAGGTTCAGAGCCTCCTTGGAGTCTGGGGCCATATGGCCGGTAAGCAGCATGATTAATGAGAAATCTGGGTTGAGATTAGGGTTAATTGACTGTGTTAGTGACCCTTTGGATGTATAGTTTCTTGTCCTTTGCACTAATAAGGTTGACAGAGGAACTTACCAAACAGATGATTTCATTCTATTGTGTTACCTCACCTAAAGCCATTTTCTTCTCTGTAAACGAAAAGCCTCCAAGAATTCAATAACGTTGACCTCAAATGAACCAACAGAAAATTGAATACCTGAATCGAGTGTTTATTTGGACTAGACCTGGCAACGTAGTCTGGAAAAAGCTTGGAAATTCTGAGTATGCTGTTGGTCAGCATTCATATGACTTTCGTTTCATCTCAGCAGACCTTTCAAGAGGCATGGGTCGTAAACATGCACCAAAACTCTCAATGGATGTCTGTATCCAAGATGAGGGGTGTGGGAAGAGAGGGTGAAAGTGTCCCAGGAGCGGAGATGAGAAGAGGGTAAGTGAGCCATGAGGAGGAAGCCAGAGGGTGAGTGGTGATCTGTAAAATGACACCCTGCTACCTTCCCTGACCCCCTGTCGGGCCACTCTCTTACCTGGACAAGATGGGAGGTATTAAGTGGCCCGCTGTCCCGCTAGGTTGAGTTGCTGATCCGCTAGCCAGAGAGGAAAGCCAACCCCTACTCCCATCTTCACTTCAGTAGGAGCGTTTGTTTTGATTTTTGTCCTCTCTTTCTCACAGACAAACCTGAGAGGCCCAATTTATCTGGGATAGAGTAAGGGGAAATAGGGCGCCTTGCCACTTGAACACTAGAACTTTAAGCCAGCAACGGTTCGCCGACTCTCTCTGCCAACGTCTTCCTTGACTGTAATGCAATGCTGAGATGCACAGGCCCACAGAGGGCTTTTGATAATGCATTGATGACAGTTGAACAATGCATCATGATAAAAGAAGGTCCATGAAAAAAATTAGAATTGTTAAATAAACATTTGCCTTTAAGTGTAGTTGGCAGCCAAAGTCGAATCAAGGTCCACCACTTTCACCATAATTCCCCTTGCTTGTAACTAAACAACACCTCTAGGCTTCCTGCAAGGAGTCAACAATGTCTGCTGGTGCCCACCCACATCTTAAGAAGGGGGTAACACAGGCACTGCCGAGAGAACAGGAGGAACAATTTGCTCATTCTCAACCAAGACATGGGGGCTTTGGACTAAGGGAAAAAAAGACACCCAATATCCAAAATCCCTCTCTCAGGGCCATCATGTGAAGAATTCCCCCCTCTTCTCCTCCTTCTGTGCCCCACTCCCCCCTTCCTCTCCTCTTCTCTTCTTTTCTTTTTTAATCAAGCCGTCTGGGGTTGTCAGGTCTTTTGAGATGAGGACTCCCAGCCATGTGAAAAGTTAATCCCTTGTGGGCCTTCTTCTCCGTGGCGCTCATCTCCCTGGGAACACTGGTGGTGGCTTGCAGGCAGGTGGTGGTGGGCAGGGGGAGGAAGTTAGGAAGAGATGGATGGAGCGATGAAGGGTGGGATGAACACTGGGCCACCCTGCAGATAGAATAGTGCAGGCTCCGTCAAATCCTCCACCCCTACTGCTGAACCCCACACCTGGGATTAGGGATAGGATTGTGACGTACAACTGTCCAACACTTCTCTCCTACCCTGTCCTCACCTCTACCACCCTGCTTTCCCCCACCCACTCGGTCTACAATCCCCAACTGCAGGACCTTTTGATGAGGTTCCCCGCCTGACCGACAGACGGCTGGAATGGAGAGCAGAGGGGATTTGCAGCTTGGAGAGCTAGTTGAGTGGCTTCTGAAGGATGACAGTGGCTCACAATGGAGAGTACTCCTCTGGCATTTTGACGCGAACGCCACAGCATCTACCCTCACCCCATCCACTTGCCTTCAACTGTTCGTCACTAGCTGTTTCACTGTGTGTCAACAGACTCTTCTTAGGCCTCTGCCAAGAACTGAAAGACGTGATAGTAAAAACTGGCGAGAAAAGCGCTTCAACAATGAATGAGCCATTTCAGGGACATCAGGTTTTAGGCACCAAGTCACAGTTTTTACACCAAAGAAATCACATTTTTGCCTGAATGCGAGAAATGCCAGAGAATGTGGCTCACAAATACCTCATTTAAACGTCTGAAGGAGACTGAAAAATGCACACTTGAATGCTTTGCTTGCAGTGCTCTTTTTTTTCCTCTGCCTCCCTCTTAGAGCGAAGTGCCATTGGAAATATAGACAGGCTCAGTCAGCCATCTTAATCCCTGTTCCCTGCCCATCTCACGCTCACTCAATCCACTCTGACCCCCCCACACACACACACACACACACACAGAGTCATTTGCCTTCTCCCTCCGAGCTGATGTGCCCAAACCTCCCTACACCCCCCAACCCACCTTCCACCCTATGAAAAGATCCTGAGGCAGAGAGAATCTCTAGATGGGTGTACGGCGCGAGATTTGGGAGTTTGTAAAGGTCAGCGCGGACTTTGTTCAATCTGAGGGTTTATCTCAGCAACAGCAGGGCAGGACAATGGGGCCGCTTGCCGCGCGACAGAAACCCAAGCTGTGGCAGCTAAATTACTTCACTGATAAGGCCGAATTAGAAGCACTGGGACCCCGGAGGCCAGGAAAAGAGGAGGGGGGAGCAAAAAGAATAGAAAGGAAAGAGAAATGGGGAGCAAGGGCATCTAAACTGGAAAGAGGGGGTTGAAAAATCAATGAATCACAAAGGAACAGATTTGAGCCCTTGATCTGGGTATGATTATAACACGTGTAGTGTGTCATAAAAGAATATCTACTGTATTTACAGAGACTAGTCCTTGACAGTACATCAGTATTGATAACTGGCATAGCAAAACAGGTGCTGGCTGCGAGCACTGCTAAAGGAAATAAACATGTAGAAAAGTGCTAGTAAACACAGGAGGGATGCTCCCAAGGCCTTGTGGTGATCCATCATATGAGTGAGCACAGTACAGTGTTTGTGTTGGGGTGTGTGTACATGCAAAAACATGAAAAGAAATACTTGTATTTGCTTTTTGTTTTCTATTAGATGCTAGTATTCAAGTAGAATTATACCGAATAATGAATTTGAGCCATGTTTATCTGTAAGATTTTGGTCTATCTCCAACAGTCACACTCTCAGGAATTGACAATGCTCTTGTTGTGCTGTTTGGCATAACTCTCACATCACGTGGCTCTCGCCTTAGAGTCTCAAGTATTTTCCTCCCTTCCACCCTGTTGTGGTACCAGGTGCTGGGTACCGCCGTGTACCCGCTGCACTAACATCAACTCTCCTCCTCTACAGAGACACAGAGCGCAATCATATGACATTTATAGAAGACGGGGAGGCTGAGAGGCTTGCTGTGTGCTGGCTCGATCGCTAAGGACATTTGGAGAAATCAAATTGGCCTCCACCAACTTCCTTTGCCCTCTAGACAACCAACCTAATGCATTACTGTTCCCCATGGTGAGGAGTTGAGAAGCAAAATGATTAGTGTTTGTTTGCTCTTTCATTTGTTTTTGGAACTGGTAAACAGTCATTTTGACACATACACATTTCTAGCTGACTTTTAAAATCTGACTTTTAATCACAGGTTCACAGAACCACTCTGACTCTGAAGTGACAGGCAACAAATACAAAAAAATCTTGTTAAGAGCTGTACTGAAAAACAAAAAAAGAAAAAGCTTTATGGGACATCCAAATACTGAACATTTACCTGTAACGTTTACAATGTCTCTATAATCAGGTAAATAGGTACATAATACACTTTACTGGTTTTGTGCTGATGGTTCAAATGAAAAGAGAATGCCCACTCAACTGCTGTGAATTCTCTCTCACTTACCTGCTTTAGTTGCACATACTGTGACATCACTCAGACTGGCAGGACACTAGGGAGCTGGCAGGACACTGTCTGTTAAATGTCTGGGGCCACTGACATTAAACATTTGCTTTTTCACATTAAGTTCCACCAATTAAGGTCTAGAGAGGCTTAGGGATCTAGCGAATGCTTGAAAACAACCCAGATGACTGAAGCACTGGTCAGTCACAGACTAAAAGTCTGGTATACATCTGTTTGAACTGTGATTTGTCATCTGGACACAAGCACTTCTACTAAATTAAGACATTGCATCAAACTTCAGCTCAGACCATGTTTTAGTTGTGGAAATCTCACAAATTTAAAATATATTGACGGGTGTGACCAGTGGCCAGAATGATTAATGGCCACACATGTTCATGTCAGTCTGTGTCCATACAGACACTTACAGACCTCTACAAATCTTGACTCTGCTAAAATGCAGACAAAATGCAGTTGTTGCTCTCAATGACGGTGGAGAAAATGAGCGAAAATCACTCAAGCAATTCAGGAGACTTTCCAAAGTAAAGAAGTCCCGGTGTGTTCGACACTTTAACAATCCAACACTGTTTTTAGATCTGATGTCGTCACCATGCTTTGCTTCCCACTCGAGCCTGTTATTCTAAATGCTGCAGTAGAGGAAAGAACAACATGGCAGAATGTCTACGTGTATCTGTGCTTGGGCTACAGTTCACCTCTATGTCTGGACATATGTAGGTTCAAGAACAATGCACCACGTTTATGAGGACAACAGACAAACTTGAGTAAACACGAACTCCACTGAGTGAAGCAACCAAGGTCACCTTTAATAGATTCAGACAACCACTCATATGCTTATGAGGCTCTTTTTCACACTCTGCTTGCAACCTGAAAGTTTGACTCTGACAAAGCCACACACAAATGTGGCAAAAATGTGGGTGCTTGCACCTCATAAAAAGCAAGTCAAAGCTTTAGTTTCTACCGTAGTCGTAGGTCTAGGATCAGAACAAGAGGGGCAAAGCGTAAAAGAAGTTTTTCTACAGCGAAGGCTTTCGGGCCACGTTGTGTATCTGATTATGGAAAATGGCAATCACAACAGCCATGGGAACCTGATTAATAGGTCACCACCTCCTGCTTTTCTGAATTACCTTTCTGAGGCAGAAATTTTAAGCAGCACAATAGCCTGGGATTTCAAGTGAGGGAAAGTTAGTGTAAATAGAAAAAGAACCGACGAAGACAACGAAGGAGGGTTTGCTGCTACAGCACATTGTATATTACAGAGTCAAACAGATGACGTGTAAAGCATGACATGAAAGTCAGAACCAAGGTAAGATCAGCCTTGTTCATGACTTATTTATGAATATCACCCCAGCAGCAAGAGTGATGGGAGAGAATATTTTCTAGTAGCATAAATCGAATCACTAACATAAACAGCATTTGATAAATGTCATCATCTTCTGCGGTGGCAAAGAGCAGTGTCATTGTCTGCTCCTGCCCCGAGGCCATAACTGATGAGACTATTCATCAGGGCAATGATGAACGATGGGGTTTTACTAGATACACAGCGCAAGAGCGGGGGAACGGAGTTACCTGTGCTTCACCACAGAGGACTAATGGACCAATGTGAGGGTTTTTAAATTAATGTTTAAAGGATGTCTGCAAAGAAAAACCTCATGCAATAAAGGATGGCATTGTGGCAGAGATGCGTGAGGAGACTGTGGCGCGGGTTATTGAGGAAAACAAGAGGTCCCTTTGAGAATGCTTGGCTGGGGTGACTGAGGTCTGAAACCAATGACCAAGTAATAACAGTCCAAATCCCAGGGACAATATTTGTCGAGTTCCACTCTCTTCAAAGATGGATGACTTTGCCCCATGTACTTCCTCGGGAGTCGGCACCCCTTCCATCTGAGCCCCGCAGATTAATTTATTAACTAATTAACAGATGTTATGAACAAATGATAAGGTATCAGGCTTCTAATCAAACCTGACATTTAATTTGCTGCCCTGCTTCCTCGTTATCAATTACCACGCTCGTTGAAGATAATTGACAATGGTTTGAACTGGGACAGAGGAGGCTTGTCTTTAACAGCTTCTTAAAAAAAAGCCCAGCACTGCTGTGGTGTTTCTAGGGGCAACGGCGACCATATGTTTAATATTAGATGGAATCTGTTCCACTGGAGTGCTCTGAAAGCTGGGAAAATTGGATTAAATTGGCTAATGGCATGTTTAAAACCTACATAAAATGAACGTGAATGGAAGATATTACAGCACCCAGGCCCAGGACTTGTGGTGTTACGCTCTCTCTCTCTCTCTCTCTCTCGGGTGTTTTTGCACCATGTGTAAACTTGGGGTTTCTGTCAAAGTCAAATAATGATGACAGAAAACCGCATACTATTGGTCAATACCGTTATTAGAAACCACAGGTTTGATATCCCTTTCGTTACAACCTGGTACTTTACATACACGTGCCAAAGGAGCTGCTTGCAGACTTTTATTTAACAAAGCTCCAAAAACCTGGAGTCATAAATAAAGTTTATACACATCCATTAACTGCAACACAAAAAAATAATTCTTACAGTTTTCTTTTTAAGCACCAATTCAGGTGTAGGTTTGTTCATGTCTGTATCCATCTGTGTTTCATTGCATATTCTTCATATTACACAAATTAAAAAAATGTGTAACTTTGTGACGTGGTTTTGCACGACTGTTATCAATTACTTTGGGTCAAACTTAGAGCTGATGATGAGGCTACATGTGATATGCTGAATGCCATTTTATCTGACTTTAGTAAGTGAAACAACAGAACAAGACTGGAATTTTAAAACATTACCCACAACACACATTAATCAAGCAGGAAACAAGTCCCTCGTTATCTCGCACCCTCGCTCTCTGCCTTATAGTCTCCCTTCACTCGGTGTGACGACTGTGTCCTGGCAGTCCCAGGGAGTTTCTGTCCTATCAGTTCGGTACCAGGACCTTGAGGGACAAACATCAAGATAAAGAACACTTTTTGTGGACGGCAAACAGATCAGACAAGTTGCCAGCTGCACCTTGAATGCCCTTTAGGGATATCTTGCAGCATAAGCACTTGGCCATCCGCCCTCCTTAGGCAAAACACAAAAGGTGAGCAAACACTTGGAGGCAAGAGGTGGGTCAGAACAGATAAGTGTGAGGGTGCGCCAGGACTTCTTCCACACATCAGATGACGAGGACATGGGCTCAGTCATAAGGTTGAGAACAAAGACAAATCAGTATAGAAAAGTGATCTGTCAATCCAAAATATACTCGTCTGACACTGGCTACGGCTTTTGAATAACTGTCACGAGGACCTTGGTGACGTGAGAGTGTCCGGCAGACATCTTAGCCTATCACTAAGTCAACAATAGGGTAAACAGAAGAGCTAGCCTACTTCTCTCCTCTTTCCACACATCACCGGCTGAATGATACCGATATGGAAAAAATCACCCCACAAAAAGTAAACAGAAAAAAAATGAGGGACAGAGAGCAAGAAGTTTGCCTGGCAACAAAGTCATCCCAAGGTCTACGGCTGTAAATGGACAAACATGGCTGCAGGGCGGACGTGGACTCTATGATACGCACTATTGTGTGTGAAAGCATTTTTTGTTGACCTTGTCCAAAGGGTTTACGTCAATGTACAACAATCCCTATAATCACAGTGCATATGCTCCTTAAAATTATCATTACCTATTACTGTACACAGCTCTAATTACTTCACAAGTTTAGGCAAATTAAGTTTTTACAGGCTCTTATACTGTGTTTCAGGTTCTACAACGTTTGTGAGACGTTGAAGAAATAAAGGATGGTGAGAAAAGCCAAAACGGAGGTGTTGTAGAAGTTTAAAAGGACACGAGGATAGTTTCTGAGGTGTGAGGACACACCCTTTGGTTACAGAGTACAGGTGGGTGAAAGCAAACACCATTAATACTGCACGGAGACGGTGAGTCATCTGTTGCTTTTAATGATCTGAATGTGAACAGTGATTTGATTATACTTCTTGTCATCGAGATCAAACGTGCGGCTCCTTTTTATTACATTATTGACACATCACCTGCATTTAAATATGATGTTTCCATTCTTATTAAAACCAACAGATGCCTCAGCTTTTCTCCTGCCATCTCACAGCCCAAGGGAGGGTAAAGCTACTCGTCAATTCAGAGTACAATAACTCCAGCCATTGTATGGTGACATGTCTCTATCAATAGACAAAGTCGGGTCAATCTACTGGAGATAATGGCAGCAGTCAGTCTGACAGCAGATCCCCATGCTGGGCTCTCTGAGGGCCTCGCCTCACTCTGCTCACCCAGGCCTTCCTATCCTGAGGGTTTGGCAGGCCCTGCGCACACACACACGGTACACCTGGGGTCCCAGTGTTCTATCATGTTGTGCTAAGGGGTGAGCATAATGGTTTTTAAATGGATGACTCGGTGCTGGCCCGGTGAGGGAGTCCGAGAGAGAAGAGAATGGCCATTGCCTGCAGCGAAGCAGCTCGTAGATTGAGCTGTCCGTCTCGCTAAAATGAGTCTGAGTTAACACCTCTTCCAGTCCCCGTTGCCCCAGGACAGACAATTGTAGGCTTCCTCCTTCCTCTTACGCTCACTCTCGCTTTCTATTGCTCTCTGCTTCTCTCCACCAATCCACACTTTCACTCACATATCCGAGAGCGCCACCGTCTCGCATGTGACTGCTAGAGCCGTTTGGCTTTGTCGGTAGACCATGGTGCTCGCAAAGCCAGGATAATGAGTTACTGCCAGTCTTAGTAAAAAATCCACAAAAATGCAGTCAATGTAGTTAAACTGTTTTGGGTTTGTACTACTTCACAGTGCATATATCATGAGTGAAAACCTTGTAACTGCAGTGTTGGTGATTTTGGATTTTTACAGATTACAAGACCACATATGAATTACAGTCAACACTTGATGTTAAGATCAATCAACTGAAATGAAGAGAATTAAGAAGATTGTTTACCTCTTAGATGGATCTGTTTTATAGAGCATCTGGAGCATACAAAGTATAAAATAAAATTAAATTCGGGTAATAATGATAATTAAAGTCAGGACTTAAACAATAAGAAGTCCTTCCCATGCAAGCATGAGCAGTATCGTGTGAGCTCTTAGATATGATCACATTTATACTTCAAAAAATATAACCGTTAATACTCTTTTTATCCCTACTCTCTGTTACTCCTTCATTGTGTTTTTTCACTTGGCCATACTTCTGTTGCCCCCTTGCCTGTCTATTTGTCTTAGGCTAGCGGGAGTAGATGAGCAGAGGGGTTGATGGTAAAAAGGGGGAGAAAGGGGGTGCACGGGACTCCTGGGGGAGTCTGTTGATGACTATCAACAGGCTGACTGTTATGACTATCTGTGATAAGAGTCTGGGAGAGGAGAGCCCCTGAAGGCTTCCAGCCCCAAACCAGACAGGGTATCTTAAAAAATAATACAGCCCGAGACAGAGACAGTCCTTTACAACCATTAGAGAGGAGGAGGTAAAAGAGAAGGTTCAATTGTTTCCTTGTGGTTGACAGGCAAAGGCGACTTTACATTGATGGGAAACATAATCAAGACCAGCATAGCAACGTATTGTACAAATGTGATACGCTGGGTGTCTCTTTCAGGGGAGCTTGTGTTTCCACATATATATATATATATATATATATATATATATATATATATATATATATATATATATATGCTGAACACGCCTTTGAGCATTTATGTGAATGTATCTCTGCCGAGCTGACGGTGACCTTCCCTCTTACAAGCTAAAGCTTAGCTAATGAATATGCATTAGTCGGGCGTCTGGGGAGCAAAAAAGGAGGAGGAGGAAATCCGAGAGAAAACACGAGCGCTATGGGGACACTGTAGCTTTTGGAGAAGTGCCCTTTGCACCCAGAACCACTAGCCATAATATGAACTTTAAAAAGGAAAATGTCCAGGCTGGCTCATGGCCAGATAGCGTGTGCTAGTGCGCTCTAATTGCCTGCATGTCCCTACAACAACTCAAAAACTCAAAACAGGGTAAAAAAAAACCTAAAGGACTTTAGAGGAAACCACCAGGAATTCTGTTAATTCAACTATAATGTTGTTGTTGCCTGTTCAACAGTACATGGATCATACTATAGTTATACTGTCAGCTTTTGTAAAATTTCCTTTTCTTTCTGAACGCACTGTTCCAAGTTTGTATTACTTATATATTAAATACAGAATATATACTGTATTCTACGGATGTACAGTAATAATTGGCTATGTGAACGCTCAGCCCCCCATAAATGTGAAGAAGTGAGTGAAGTAAAAAGCTGGCCAGTATTTTTCATCTCTGATTAGGCATTTTAGACAGAGAGAGAGAGAGACAGAAAAAGAAAGAGAGGCACAGAGATCAGGAGTTCCTTTTCCCTTAACAAGCTTACTGAAGCAACTTCAATATCCTCTAATGTCATGTTGAAATGAAAATTAATAGTTCAATATGCGTTCACCACATTGGACTACGCTTCTTCCATTTCCATATCAGGTGGCGTGACAAAATGAGTGCTCGCTCGGACCGTCGCCCAGAAAAGCTGATACCTCCACTAATCAGCCAGATTTTTCCATCTGACATCGCCGCGCTGCTAGAGGAGGAGCGGGTTTAGCATGTGTGCGCGAGGATCACGAATGAGGTTCAATCATACACGATGCAAGTCGAAAGGGCATCTGTGCTGATGAAGAGTGATGGGCAGACCCTCTTCAGCGCTGCTTCATTGCTTCTTTCATTACAGATTTTTAGTGTACATTTACATTTTTGTGCTTTATGTTGTGCAAGCAGAGAAGCGTGGGCAGTCACGGTGGAGGGAAAGGACAGGGGAAGCCTTTGAAGAGGCCATTTTGGTTCCTACCTCCCATCCAAAGGAGCCGTCTTTGCCTGTGGTCTCATGATGCAGTGTGCTGTGCAGGCCAAACCGCTCACCGGCACCAATGTGAGCCTTGGCCCATACACCCAGGCCGGCACCGGGCACAGAGGACTCCCGCAGCTCCAGCTCGCTGGGAATGGGTATGTCATCTGGAATGTAGACAGGTGCCTCGTAGGGCGAGCCCTCCTTGGGGGTGCTGAAGTCCTGGTCGTTGCTGCTGCTGTTGCTGTTGTTGTGGAGGTGGTGGTGGTGGTGGTGGTGGTGATGGGTGGCATAGATGTGGGGGTGCAGAAGGTGGTGATGGTTGTTTGGGTGGGAGGGGGTTGGTGAGGGCAGGGGGGACATGTTGATCACGGCGTCTTCCGCGTCGTCCTCCGGGCTGTCGCCGCCGCCCCCGCTGCCAGGCGCTAAACCCGGGAGCTCGGCCTCTGTGTCGTACATGCTGTCCACTGGCTCACTGTCATCTGAGAAGAAGAGCAGAGACCAGTCTTAATTGGCCACAATCTAAGAACGATATTCTAAACTGAATATAAAAGATGTAAAACAGCTTAGTTTCAACCAGCCATGTACTGAAACAATCTCTGCATCTGAAATTCAAATAATGTCATCCTGGTACAGTTTAAAAATTCTATTCTTACAAAATTTGTAAAAAAATTCATATGACGTTTTGCTACTTGATGGAGAAAGTTCTCAGCTTCCTCAAAGTCCCTGTTTTGTGCCAGGACTCTACGGTCTGCCTTTCGCTGGCTCTCATTAGCCACATACATGACTGTGGTTAAGCTCCTGGATGCCACCGTTACATCATAGTAGGGCTGAAATGATATACGCTTTCTTGCCAATATAATGCAATTATTGAATATCGTGGTGAGGAATACAGATGTCTAAAATGATAAACATGAGTGTTCAAAGAAAGCGTACAGATGTTTAAATTAAAGTGTGTGTATCGTTGAACACTCTCTAGTATCTTTAGTCAAAGCACCACTGCAGTTTTACTATCTAAACACAGGGGCTGGCAATCAGTGGGCTAACTAGGCCCAAAATTACAGCAGGAGTGGTTCCAATCAAGCTCTCTCCCTCCGCTATCTCCCATCTAGCCTGCTGCCAAGCTCGCCACTACTTCCCAGGTTTTAGCCTGAGCTGCAGCGTGCCATTTTAAAAATTTGCTTGTTAGTCGGCCCGAAGGGTACTGGGTCACAAAGAAAGCGTGCGAGCTGACTTTCAATAAAGCTTTCTGTAAGAGGTCCATGATGATGCCCCATGTGTCCATCTGCGTTAGATGGACATATATTCATTTGTAAATATTAAACAGGGTACAACTTTATCCTGTGAGCTGGGAAAAAAAGGAGTGAATAACCTCAAGTTTTTATTCTCTGATGAATACTGTACTGTACGCGGGTGCCTGCCAGTGACAGACGTGAAATGTGAAACTGTAAGAGCACGCGACCAAGGCTTTTCAGTGCCTGGCAAACCTGCAGCCTTTTCACACAGATCCGGGAAACTTATCAAATAAAGTAGTAAAATCCAGCCTTTTACGTCATGCAGCGATTTTGACTGGAAAAGAAGCCGTTTTTAACGATCACGGCTTCGTACGGGTGCAGGCCAGCCACGCAATTAAGCGCAGGAACATGAGAGCCAGCGGTAGCTTCCACTTTTCACAGATCAATTGAAAGTTTTATGACTCGGCCCTATCTGTTGCACCCTTTGCACAATCAAAAGTGTTTTCGGGCCGTTAAATACTTTTTTTTTCCAGCCACTCTCTCTTCGCCCCTCCAGTCACACTGGCACTTGACCTATCGAGAGCAATTTTGACAAGCAGAGAGACAGCCTCGGAAAATCTATTAAACACCATTAGGCTTTAAGAGCCTCTGTGCACAAGAAAATGCGCAGATACTGCAGCTATGTCAGATAACTGAGTGAGGAGGGAAAAAATGTGTCTTGATTTTAATGAACAAAACATCTTTTGTGAGACACGAAGCAGTAAAGGCAAAATGGGCAAACACAGTGATATTAGACAAGTTCAACTCTCAGTCGTAACTTTGTTAATTCATAAAAAAAAGTCGCCTGGAGAGAAAAGTGGGAAATCTTTGGATTACTTCCCACTGGAGACAAAAACACTCTCTCTCCCCTTCTTTGTAAGACAAGCTGACCGTGTTTGTCGGCACCCAAAGAAAAAAAAAAACGAAATGAGGAAAATAAGCAGGAAAATAATGAAAGGGGCCAAGATGAGGACTGAGAGCCTAGAAACCGACGACTTAGCTGCTTTTTAAACAGCTGTATGTTAGCTCTGGGTCTCGAAAGACCAAGAAAGAGATGTTAGGTTCGTCTCCCTGAGGGCTTCTTAAAAAACACAGGGCCTGATAGTGCCTTCCACTCCCTGGTTCCTTATGTTGTTCTTTCTCCCTCTGTTCCTCTCGCCATCTCTTTCTCTTTTACGGGGAGCTATTTATCCTGATTACATCAGGGGTCAATCATTAATTCGCACCTCGGGGGTCCTGGTGCTGGCTGCGGCTACAATGGGCTGCTTGTTCAGCGGCTGTTATTCCAGTGGAAAACTACGAAGCTCTGCTTGAGAGTCGGGCCCTGGCCACATGAAGGCATCCCATTTATTTGATAAATTGTAAATGCACGCCATAAACGGAGCTCTTTGCTTTGTAGCATAGCTTACAATAACAAAGGTCTCGGGGCACGTAGGAGCACAGATGCAGACCACCACTCAAACACACATCTGTTTGCAACTGCAGGAGCTGTTACTGTACTGTAAACACAGGAAAGAGATCAGATGGTGTTGTAGGTGAAGATGATATCTCATAATCACTGCATGCCACAATGAAATCACGGCACAAGATACGAGAGTTTATAAACATTCACCTAGAAAATATTCATTCACCTATAAAAAATTATTCTACAAACGCAAAAGTTGAACCCAAGTCATTATTAACGTATCAGAATATTCTCTCTTTTGAACGTCAAAAATAAAAACGTAAAAATACTGAAAACATGAAATGCTGATAACACTGTAATCAGCGTTTCCATGGCAAAATAACTTGACATGGTGCTGAAAATCAGCGGTTTAATCGCGGGGCCTACAACAGGCAAATTGTCCTGTGGTTGTGTTTAATCAGAGCACTCTAGACTTAAACGCAGAAAGATAGAGATCTGGAGTCATTTTCTGCCGTCTGACTGGACGCACACAAACACATGTGCCTTGTGGCGTAAAAACTAAGCTGTATTGTTGACTTACTCCGAGTATAAAGAAACACACTTCAGCAGGAAAATACTCTGGGAGGGAACCAATAAATAATGCTTCGTTTAAAAGAAATGTAAAATTGTAATTCAAGGCTTTTATTTTACTATTCATATACTGTTAATGTATAAGTACTACAGTACAGTACAAGCTAAAATACAGTAGGAGCCATAACTACATAGCAGTACAGATAATTGTATGCAGAACCAGGTGTCATAGATCAGGCAGCAGATAAAATGGTAAAAATAAAAATAAAAGCAAGCTGGACGTGGGACATGCGTGCCGTCATAAAGCTTCCCTCGCTGCCTTCTCCCTCCAATGCACACAGAGACTGTATCTTTGTCTGGCCGTAAATTGATCTGGTTCAATTCAAAAGAAAAGCCAGACACTGATGAAAAGACAGTATCCAGGGAAAAGGCAGAACTATGCAAAAATCTGCACCGGCTCCAAATATGGAGAGAAAAGATTGTCGGTAAAAGAAAAAAAGAAAGGAGTCAGGGGGAGTATGTGTGGACCTGACAAATATGAAAAATGGGTAGCTGCTTGAGCAATAAATGACCAAACATTTTGATGTGGGAGCCCTGTGTGTACAAGTGCATGTGTGTAAGTACATGTATGTAAAGGGCAGCATTCGAGCTACGGTCTAATCTGGAATGAAGCTGTGTGACGCTATTGTGTCAATATGGTCTCACTTAGCTGCATTATTGGGCCACAGAGTGATATTGGTACCTGTTCCTCTGCAGTAAAGGAGGCCTTTGATGATTCTGCCTCGGCACAAAAGAGCCTGAACACCCCCTGCTTTAAAACAGGAAAAGGGTGGTGAAGAGAGGCGGCTGTAAAAAACCCAACAAGTGCAAATTAAAGGTACAGTAAAGCGAGATTGAGAGGCTAAAAGCGGCACAATGGTGTATTTTTCCAGAGTGGCAGGCATTTGAAATGGAAGCATGCGCCGGGGCAGCCAAGAGAGGGCATTCAGGGGAGAAGGTACGCTACAATATCAGGGATCCTCTCCAAGCGAGGACGCCACTGTTTCCCCTTGTAAAAGCACCGGGGAACATTTCCAAGCAACACTTAATCTTACAGCACGGCGTTTTTCAGAGTGACTGAAGAACGATGGCAGTTCCAGAAAAAAAAGAGGACAAATGGAAAAGAAGTTAAAGCTGAATGGAGGAGAGGAATGCTTACTGTACATCCAATCAGCATTCAATCACGTTGTCCCCTGTATTCTTGTACATGCTGCTTCTTCTTTACTATTTTCTTTACTGATACTGACTTACTGTATTATCTGTGCAAAACATTGAAATCCATTCAAACTGATCCAAGCACTGAGGTTGTCTCATGATAGCATTCGAGGCAAGTTCTTTGGCATGAAATCAGCTGTGCCTCCGCTTTGATTTCCACTCTCTCTCTCATTTAGTAGTGAAAGTAAAAAACTACAATCACAGCATTTGTGAACGTTTCACATAAAAAACTGAGGCTCGATAGAGAACACACTGAAGCTTTTGTATGTTTATACGTATGTAGTTCTGTGTTCAAGCGTAGCACCGCTACAACAGAGCTGGTGTATTGATGTGTTATTTGTGCTGAGCTGCCTAGAAGTATTCTGTCCTCCGGTTGCTTGCGTGCGCTCGCGTGTGCCCGTAGAGACTCGATCGAGCCTCCAGGCAAACAAAAGACAGGAGGCAACCTCCTGCAGCTGAGAGCAGGTGTGCGTGTTGGTGTGGTGGCCCCGTGGTCCCAAGAGGCCCCAGGCCCCGGCTGCAGACATTTATTAACAGGCCAGATTAATAGCACCAGAAGAAAACATGTTCACAAACATGATAAATATTAATAATAATCAATACTGAGTTACATTTGCTAAATTGAGTTGCAAACATTCCCTGGAGGGAAGGACGGAGACAGAGGGGAAAGGGAAATCTGAGAGGATGGAGAGAGACATGAAGAACGGGAAGAACAGAGGCGAAAGGACGATGACACCAATATTAAATCGTCTACTGTACCACACAGAGACATGCAGTGTAACCTCACACTTTAACCTCTGCAGGTAGATGCAGAGATGCACCAACTGTGTCACTTAGCTTTTTATAAACATATATTTGTATTATAAAGATGAAGCATGACAGGATAATGTCTTTCTGCAAACACATTATCGCCATTAGCAATATGCAGTCTCCCCATTTAGTGAAGCTTTATCTGCTGTCACCCGTATGTCGTCCAGCACTTCCTTACGCTCTTCACAGCAAGCCTCGGTCAGAGGCACCTTTGCTTGTCCTGTGTCTTCACCTTTATCTCACTGGCCAGACAAGGCTTTGCTACTTAAGATGCCACAGCAGTCGTGTCACTGCCTGTTTCAGATGAGCATCACTGCTATGTATTACACGTTTCCTTTTCTGCAAAAAGACCGAAATACAGCAAACACTGACACCAGACCAGTGAGTTTGATACTCAAATAAGCAATGAAGGCGGAAGAGCAAATTTGGAAAGTACTATCGTACTTTAACAACTTATGAACTGATGTGACAGCTTTTAATAATGCTTGTTTGTTTTAAGAATCTAATTCATTACTAAAAAACTACTCATGTGTAAGTAAGTGAATATCTAAATAATCACAAAACAAAACAATGGTCTATAAACGGCTTCATCTGTCCCAGATAATGACAGAGAACACCTTATAGAGAAACAACCTACAGGGCTGCGCTCTTCAGTGCCTTTTCTCACCCCGGCCCATTGTGCTTTAGTGTGTGTCCCTACACCCACTTCTGGTGCAGCTTCATTTAGCAAGTCACTCGGGAGGCCAAACAGCGAGCTGAGGGAGCACCAAGGTGGACAGTGTGCAGAACAAGCTCATTTATTCTTATTAACTAGGGAGGAGTGAGTAGAGACATGTCTGTGTGCATGTGCACAAAGAGTAAGAGTTCATTTTTTAGTCTTTGGTCTAAATTAGGAGGCATTGCAATTTGATTTTGCTGTTTAAATAAAACAAAATGTTCTTTTAATCTACTTCCTATAACAACGGATGTCTGATCAGAACTATCATTTAATTTCCTCCCATCCTGATCATCTATGCAAATATGTATAAATCCAAGAGATTGAGGTGGAGGCAAAACCCGGTTTAATAATTCAGTTTCCTGTCTTTGTATTTATTGCTGATTTCTGAAAATTCAGAGTCTTGAAACAGCAGCAATTACCACAAATATTTCCCTGCAGCCAAATTTAAAGGAAAAAAAAATCTATGACATTGTTACTGATCGCCACAGTTGTTTTCAATTAAGAATATAAATTATTCCAATTAAAAACCAATCAAGATTCTAGGAAATACATCACAAAACTTTACTGCCACTAGAAAGTGCAGGGCCTTCACTAAAATCTTAATAATATACCCCATAATAACAATAGGCTGATATATTTAGTGTGATAAGGTCAATATTTAGTGGTTAAAACTGTTGGAAAGTGATGGAGCATCTGATTAACTGTCTAATTAACCTGAATGCTTACTGTTTTAGTATGTACACAACAGTACGTGTGAGTGTGTGGCTTCTCTGTTTGCTACATGCATTACAGTGTGTCTGAGGTTGAATTCGTTGCATGGGAAGGCGTAGGTGTGGGTGGAGGAGGGGTGGGGGTGGCAATATTCACCTCTGCCTACACCCATACATCAGTCTATTACTCTCCAGCTTCACTCTCCTCTTCTTCTCGCTTGCTCCCTATAGTCATTAGCCAGTGAATTAACGACAATCCAGCATGCTATTAATCACCCCGACAAAAGTGTTAGCATTGCCTGGCTAGTCTGCCATGACACTGAGGAGGAGAGACGATGGGAGAGAGAGAGTGATGTTGTGAGGGAGAGAGGAGGTTAGGTGGCAAAGGAAATGCTGAACTATAGTAGGACACAAGATGAAGAGGATGTGCTACAGGGCTGCACGGGAGAAGGAGGGAGGTTGGAGCAAGGAAACCTACGGAAGAAAGATTAAATATGTGCTTGAAAGATAAAAAAGACTAAATAAAACCTAATCATACTGATATTTAAAACTATTGGGCTGTATCAAAAGTTCTTCAAACAATCCAGAGAATAAAACAGTCAGAATTAATATTTGCACTCTACATCCACTCTTGCCTTCATAACCATAAGAAGCTCTCTCCCTGCCAGACCCAGACCACCTGCTGGGAGGCCTGAGTGGTGGACGTCAGGTGGGTTGCGGCCATCACACAGTCCCATGTCATCAGGCTGTCACACTGAATGGAGCTGACATGGGAGATATGCTAATCCACTTAGCTTCAAACTCAGCCAGGGGCCTGGTACGCAGCACTGCCTCAGCTCACAATGAGCGGAGCACACACGTCCAACACAGCCACATTAAGCAAACTGAACTGAACTTTGCACAATATGTGTATTAGATTTTATCAGGGGAAACTTAAATGATCCCTGTGGGGATATTAAACTGGTGCTCAGTAAGATACGCTATATATTATACAAGTAGACTTGGCTTTACAGTGGATGGACACATTTACACAAACACCTGTAAACGTTAATACAAGTTATAGCAGTCCAGAAAATGAAGATTTAATTTTAAAATTCAGTTAAGACAGTATTATAGTGGACTTAATTCCATTATTGGACTGTAATGTCCCGTGATTACGATTCAAAAGGTTCAGTATTATTATTAAGATATTTAAATAAATTCACAAATTTAAGAAAGTATGTGCTTAATTTTGTTTAAAAAATGGTTCAAAACACAGTTGCTACTTTTCATCTTTTAAAAATTCCTCTGTGTGTGTTTGTGCATATACAGCCCTAGAATACAGCAGACAGACAGACAGACAGCAGAGCCTACTGTACAAACACCCCACTGCACACACAGAAACACAGAGAGTGATCAAAGTGATCCAGCGAGCAGCTAAGTGTCAGAGTTCAAAACTATTGCGCCACTCAGCCAGATGATATCTCCGACCGATCCATATATTTCCCGACCATGACTTCCCCCATTAGAGGAGCTGTGGTGGTGCTATTACTAATCTGTTCACTATCCCACAGAAACAGGAAGGAAGAGAAGGAAACAGATGGGAAGGTAGGAGAATGGCCAGCAAGGGACACAATGCTTACTGCTCCCTTCCTCCTCTTCCTCATCCCCTCTCCCTCCGTCTCCTCTCTCTGCTCAGCTCCCTCTCGAGCCGTTCGCAGGGAGAGGAGGGTCACAATCAGTCTGACAATGCTGTATACAAGTGGCGGCGAACAATGGAGGCCGACCACAAAGAATTCTGGGAACAGCAGCACAGCCTCCTTCTCCTTCGGGTGGCTCCTGCAGGCCGTGCCTATCGATACACATCGGCTGGCTGAGACAGAGCGGTGCCAGAGAAACAGACAGACAGACAGGCAGACAGACAGACACACAGACAGACACACAGACAGACACACAGACAGGGAAGCATCATAACACGTGTTTCTGCCTGACAGAAACCAAAGTCTTTCCTAAAATCAAATGCGCACACTAAGAATACCAGTCACACACAGGTTCACTGTCAATTCTTCCTATAATTAGGCCACTTAATTAACATCCAAAGAACCACAGAGAGAACTGGGAATTAACTGGGAGTGAGCTTGTGTTGCTGGTTGGTTGGGAAAACCGACTTCAACAATGACCACAAATATTTTTCACGCTGGACAAAAATGCTAAAAGACAGGGGAAAGAAAGGGAGAGAGAGAGAGAGAGAGAGAGAGAGAGAGAGAGAGAAAGAGAGAGAGAGAGAGATAAGGAGAATAAATGACAGAGACAGAGACAGAGAGAGACTTGGAGGCAATTTTGTCCCTCTGCTCTTTAAGTGTTCAGGGTGCAGGGTG
Source organism: Betta splendens (assembly GCF_900634795.4). Classification (NCBI taxonomy): domain Eukaryota; kingdom Metazoa; phylum Chordata; class Actinopteri; order Anabantiformes; family Osphronemidae; genus Betta; species Betta splendens. The sequence continues at coordinate 7,194,616 of NC_040887.2, read as the reverse complement.
AATGTGCTCCATTTGGAAATAATTGGCTGGTAATTAGACGGGGGTCAACAGGTCGATTTGGGAACAAATGGCTGTCTTTAGCTCAGGTGGCCCTCCACACGGAATAATGGGAACTTCACCTCCCGCCCCTCTTCTCCTCTCTGCATCCCTCTCCCCGTCTCCTCTCCTCGCGTGCTTCCCGTCTTTTCCCTTTTATTTGACTTTCACATCCAGCGATGTGATCAGATGCTCTACTGCCAGTTGAGATTTATCTAGAAGCTAAATAAAGACAAGCTGGACGACATCAGTGAACAAACCCCTCTTCTCCCCCTCACTAACAGCATTGCTGCTGACAAGCCCCTATGTCAGACTCTGCTTTGCATGCATTTGCCTTTATTTCGCTTTGCTGAAAAGCTAATGTCGATTAGCATGTTGAAAATGCTATTGACTGACCTTTAGAACATGTTCTCAAAGATTCAGCTCGGTTACGCTGGAAAATAGCTGCAGTCTTCTGTTTTGTGTTCCAACACAATATCCGTTTGTTCCACCAACCAGTGAAACCCATTGAAAAGTCCAGCCTGGTAAAGGTTACGGTACTAAACCTCACAGCAGCGGTTAGGATTTTTATTGAAATCATGCTAAAATGTGTACAAATTATGATTCAACTTATTGTTATCAGGGTTTAAAAGCTACATGTTTGACCTTTATGCTGAATGCTATTCAGCCCCTGTTCCTCCTGTCGACTGCACTGCCTGAAGATAAAGGGGAGGTCCTCCTGAGTTCTACCTAACCTTTATTTAAATTGCAGAGAACATGTTGAGAGCAGGAAGCTGCTGAGTTGGACGGCATCTGTAAAATAGGAGAGCAGTAAGAATAAAAAAGCAAATGTTTTGTTGTTCGTAAGTTTGAAGAGACATTTGCAGAAGTCATGTAGTGATGCACACATGTAAAACACACAGCTGTACATACATGCAGCTCAACACAGTGGTTGTTTATTTGTGCCAGTGTGAGGTCTCTGTACTACAGCTTCTAATTCCCGTGCTCCCGCTCCCTGTTTGTTTCTCTCCCTCTCCCGTCCTCCCATTCAGCGGCACCGGGATCTTGTTTGGCTTCCTGCTGTTTGTGTCCAGACAAGGCCTTGATTTGAATACTGATTCCCCATTGATAGGCCTGCACTTCCGATCTAATTAACTTGTTTTGTCTTTGGCTAAATGGAAACGTCTGAGGGAGGTTGAGGGACAGAAAAGAGAAGCAATGCCGCACAATGTCACTGATCTTTGCGGGAGACGCGCCGTAAGTAACAACAGTAAGTAAATACAAACAGGATGGAGGTTAGGGAAGGACATGTGGAGGGAAAAGAATCAAACAGGATCCCTTTTGCCTAAAAGGTGCACGTGTATCATCACAAACTAAGAGGAAATCATTCAAAAACGTCATTGCAAGTTAGCAGGAGCTGTTAAGATGCAGGTGCACGCTCACAGAGCTGAGTGGTGACTGCTGCAATAAAACGTTGACTTACTACTTACTACAACACTCTTGAAATAAAAAAAAAATAGTAAATGTCGAATTATTTTAAAAATCGTCTCTCAAGCTGTTAAGGCTGACGACTGTGTGGCCATTTTTGACACATTACTCTGAGAGTTGGGAAAGAAATCAAAGGGAATTTTCTCTTACAATAAACTTATTTAAGACAGATGTTCGCTGACTTCATAGCAAAGTATCAGCACACATCAAATCGCCATCTCATCTGATTTAATGTCCAGTCCAAAACACGTAAATCCGCTCCGCAGCGCATACTTTGATGTGTTCATATTTACTGTCCATTTTATAATGGTTTTATGTCTGTATCAAATTTGAAAGTGCTCTATCATGCGTTGCAGAGGAGCGCCAGCAAAACAAGAATGCATGTTCCCTACAGAGGACAACGGACAGCAGAGGAGACCCACACGTACAGTGAGGACGAGCTGCTTGTCACACAGAAACATCAGCGGGCTCCAAACAAGAAGAGGCAGGAAGAGGGAGGGTGGGGGGGGGGATAATGACATACAAGCCAAAATAAACTGCATAAACAAAAGAAAGGGAGGCTGCGATGGGATAAAGGGACGAGGAGAGGGGGGAGATGAAGGGAGGATCAAAGGGGATGTCCGCCGCTGATATGGCACCTCAGATAATGTGTGGGGCAATTAGCGCGCTGTGACGACTTCCATTAGAGCTAATCAAATATTTATACTGCCTTCTGAGCATGTCACAATGCTGCCCTGGCCCTTCATATCAAAGTGACAAACGCCTAATGAAAGAGCAGGTGTATACAAAGTGAGAGGAGGTGCAGAGATAGACAGATAGGAAGAGAGAAGGAAAGAAGGGAGGTGCAGCAGAGAGGTGTTAGACGCAGACTTTGCACCGTCTTCCTCTCACACATTTGGCTTGCAAATGGTGAGCCCTCTGTCATCAATTACCAGGCCCGGCCTAGTGGCTGTGGGTACGTGTGTCAGTATTTGTATGTGTGCGTGCGTGCGTGTGTGCGTGCGTGCATGCGTGTGTGTGTGTGTGTGTGTGTGTGTGACAGAGGAAACAAGGACGAGGCAGCGGCGATGCTACCGCACCCAGAGCCATTAATCAAACTGAGTCGGCTGCAGAACCAGTCCAAATTGGGCTCATCAGTCTGGTCATGAGCAGAAATCAACGCTCAAGGAGTGGGGGGGGGGTGTCTTACAGAGGGAAATGGAGAAGAATGAGGGGGTGAAAGATGAATCAACAGTGTTTAGCTCTTATATTCCCCTCATGGCGTCACCCCCCACACCCGTATACAGTATTTTATTATCGCTAATGTCTATGAAGGTCTCTTTCATCTTCATATTTTTTACCCTGTCTTAGCAGAAATGTGCTCACAATGCGATGTGGGAACTGGCTGAAGTACAATCCATGCCACACTAAGTACTGCTACTGTGGTCTATGGAGAGAATGCAATACCAATGTCACATAATTCATTGTAATAACTTTTCAAATACTAAAACAATGATCAATTTAGGTTGGCTTTTAAATAGTTGTTGTGAACTGTGTGCTCTACAATTTCACTTTAAACAGAGGGAAAAATGAGACTCCTTAAACATTGCTGGTCAGTGACACAATCAGCTGAAGGTTAGGTGGTAACAAGATGGGCAGGCCCCCAGAGGTCAGAGGTCAAGTCCTGGCGTGACAGACGGATGGAGGAGAGTGCCCAAGACTTGAAGGATGGGAAAGGGATGAAGGATGGTGCTGCTCGGGTGCTGTGACAGTCTGGGGATATGGATGACCCTCGTAACCAATGTGACAGAGGAATGGTCTCAGTTAACAAGAGAGCTGACTGTTTCTGGGGTGTTTTTAATTTGGTGGTGTTTCAGGAGGCTACAGAGCAAAATAAACAATTTATTTATAGAGACTAAGAAGAAAAACTACAAAGATTCAATGTTGAACAAAACCTCACAGAAAGAATTAAAAACTAAAATAAATATATTTTTTCCTTTTTCCTTTACTATGAATATTGTTTCTTTGGTTTGAGGTGAGTAAACAACTAGGACCTCTTCTTCTAACCTACATAACCTACATAACTCAGGATAACAGAAAATGTCAGGATAAGATGCTACAGCGGGCTAATCTCCGGCACAAGCGATAACATTCAGTGGGTGAAACCATGACAGATGAGTATTGATCTCCTAGTTGTTGAAGGAGGGTAAAATAGATAACTAGACCACTTTATTGATATTGATTGAAGAGTCAAAGGGGAGCAAATAACTTCCCTCTAAAAAAAAACCTTGTAGAATTATTGTGCAATGCGTGTGGAGAAAAAAATAATGAATGGTTTCCATGTGCAGAGGTTGTAAATGCTGCTACACGAGGACATTGTCAGTCAGTTGTGAGTGAAATAAAGAAACGTTGAATGAATGCAAACATTCACATTTAAGATGGTTGCCGGCTCCATAAGTAAAAATACCAACATCACAAGGCAAAGATAAATTTAAATCTCACATGCACGGAGCCAAATGTGCCGCAGCGCCACACGCCCGACAAACACGTCAAATACTCAACACGTGCGCTCATAACTCACCAAAAGCCGACATATTACCTCACGCGTCTCCTCGCTGCTCCGCGGTCCAGCTACCCATAAAGTCTGGTTAGGAATTAACCCCGTGCGAGTGTGCGACAGAGATACTGGGAGAGCACAGAGTGTGTCTGGAGGGCCTATCTACGGCACGGTGATGCGCCAACGTGAAAGAATGCCAGTGTCCAGTGTGACAGAGATACGGGAAGTGCAGGGACCCGACGCACTGGGTGAAGGTTGATGTCGAGGTCAAGTCCTGAAGTGGTTGGACACTCCAGCGACTTCCATGATTGAAGGTTCTAAGAAGCCTCACGCTGATTTATTTTTTTTCCTTTTTATTCCCACTAGCTGCTAGAGGGAACGTTACTACAGGGACTTTTTTGAAAAGCAGGTTTGTTCAAGTCATGCGACACCTGGTGCAAGAGCAGCCCTTACAGGTGAAATCCACCCTCTGTCGACACTTTCTCACGTCTTTCAGCACTGTCTCCCCTGGATATTCCTACTTTACTCTAATCCTTCCTTTCTTTGTCACTGATACACCACTTATTTTCTCCACCCATGTTAACCTGACAGAGTATCTGGCCCCTCCACCGCCACCTCTGTTCCCTCTCACTCACGGTGAACAAGTCTCAGGTAATTTAGGAAAAGTCAAAGAGTCAAAGTGAGGTCTTCAGTTTGTCAGAGTAAGTCAACACTGCAAGACACGGGATAAGCCCGGTTAAATCTCAGGTCATTCAAGACAACACCAGGTCTTGAGTCACCAGGACAACTTCCAAGTGTCGAAATAAGGGTTAAATGAAATATGTAGATATAAAAAAGCTGAGAAAAGCAGCCACAGATTGAACATCTACAGAATTTAGTCGGATTTGTTTCGATTGGGCTGCAGTGGGTGCTGGGATGGGTGAAGCCATAGGACAGTAGAGCTGGAGCAGACAGCATTCCTTCTGAAGACATGATACTGGCCAGGACAGGGCGACGTGGGGTGGGCACAGAGTGGTGGGATGAGGGGTTAAGGGCTGGGTTATTAGCACTAAATCTGTTCCATATGACACACACTCACATGGCCTGTCTGGACTCTTTCTTTCTGTCTCTCTCTCTCTCTCTCTCTCTCTCTCTCTCTTTCTCTCTCTACTAGGGGATGAGGGACGGATGGAGGTGGGCATTTCTCAGCCTCAACGGGGGCTTTGTGATGACAGGGGCCAGGCCATGTCACACACCAGGGACTCTGGTGACTCTTCTTATCCCTCCCTATCTCCCTTTTGTCTCGGCAGCTTGACAAAAACAACACGCTGAGGAAGCGTTGCTGAAGGCAAACCCACTTGTTGTGTATCTGAAACGCATCTAGGACGGCAGCAGATATAGACACAATCCTGTCTGTGCACAAGCACCAAAGAAAATTAATCAACTACCAAAAGCTCATGGGCTCTAATGATACAACTATAATGCAATTAAAACCAATGTCCAAATATTAAAGCATTAAATCCAAGTAAATTGGCTGAACCTTAAGACTGTTAATATGTCTGAACAGCTTCTCTCTGTTGGTGTTTTAGCACATGGTCAAAGGTGGGGAAGACCATAATCTGAGTGCTAATACCTGGCCTGATAGTTACTCAGCCGCCACACACACAAGTTTGGATCAGACCCCTCACCCTGCACACACCACAGCCTTGATGACTCTCCTCCACCACCACACACACACACACACACACACACACACACACACACACACACACACACACACACACACACACACACACACACACACACACACACACACACACACACACACACACACACACCACGCTCCCTGCCTCTGCCTGTGAAACAAAAGCAGGCCTTGTCTGACCAGGTCCAGCGCTTGTACAAGAGGCTTAAGGACATTTTTCTCATTTTTGAACAGCTAATATCTTGCAAAAGTTGTCTAATCTCTTTGCGTTTAAGTTGAGATTTGCGCGCCTCCCCCCCATCACCGCCACCCCCCACCTCCCCCACCTGCTCCACATGCCTTACACCTATCCCCGCTAGGCCCTGACACATGGTGCTTAACCAGACCATTTTAATTAGGTTAGATGTGTGTGTGTGCGCCTGTTGTGTCAGCATCAGGGCCCCAGAGAGGTACAAGCTGATATAATGAAGCACAGCAGGTGATGAAAAGATCTGGATTACTTTGAAATCAACCGAGTCGGTGTGTACAGAGACTCAGCAAATGCAAACTGCTTTCACACTTAACCTTTGAGATACCGCACCATGTAGCTTATTTTCTATCTGCCTGTTTATGTACAGTAACTGTATCGCTGAATGTGTCTGAAGAATCCGCTGCATGTTTTTTGGAAGGCTGAATTCATACTCTCCTGTTGTTCCTTCTGTTACCAAATGAAGAAACTGATATGAAATCATAATTTTACAGTTGTACTGACATAAAGGTTAAATATGGCCTGAACCCGGGTTAGTGGCCGTCTAAGACCACTAAAGGAACCACGGTAGCAACGACAATGCTCTGGGAGCTGCAGAGCAACTGCAAACTAATTCTCTCAGTGAATAGAATAAAGGCTGCCAGGGTTACAGGAAGTACAACCAGGTTGGAGAGCGTCAAGGAGTCGCAGAAAGGAAGCGAGGAGAGGGAGAAGAAAGAGAAGAAGAAGGGCAGCTTTTCAAGTCCAAAAGACAGACGGGCGCTTTTCCGATGCTTTGCCATGCCAGCGCCAAGTGTGCTGACAGCTGTGATTTCTAACAGGCATTTAAGAGCCTCATTTTCTGGGCTCTGCTTCTCTCCGTCTGTCTACCTTACTATTTGTCTTCCTCTATTTGTCCTTTATAATACCGTTCTGTCTGCTACACTATCTCACTGTCTGCATGTGCACAGAAACGTGTGTGTGTGTGTGTGTGTGTGTGTGTGTGTGTGTGTGTGTGTGTGTGCGTGTGTGTGTGTATCTCTGTACAAGCATTGAGGAGAAGCGAGACAGGAAAGCAGTCCAACAGTGTTTTTTCCTGTGTGTGTGTGTGTGTGTGTGTGTGTGTGTGTGTGTGTGTGTGTGTGTGTGTGTGTGTTGCCAGTGCAAACCATGTTCTGGTATTGGAGCACTGCCCTCTACAAAGGCGGCTGATTAGAAACAGTAGGTGAGCTTTGCTAACAATTCCCACTGAATATGCGAAGAGAGACAGGTGAAAGAATGAGATGGAGATGAAGTAATGACGGCAGAGCATAAAAGACTCAGAACAAGAAACATCTGGGATACGTACAGATCTCAGTCAGGTGAGAATGACTTCAGACATGTTTCTTCCTTGATTCTACTGATGCTTCTGACATATGATGTTACGAGACACAATGTCACAACCCACAACTCAACACATGCATGAGAGCGGACAATGAAATCATTTACCTACATTGGTTGTTGATGATTATTGTATTAAATCAAATGCATATGGTGGAACTACTTTAACTACGCATTCTCTGATTTTTGCCAAAGATTACATGATTTTTTGAAATATTCCAGAGAAGTGGGAGGGTTGCTAATCTAGAGTCCCTTCCAGATCCTGCTGAGAGACTGATCCAAAAGAAGCCAAACTGATTCCAGAACAGCACTTATACTCTTGAGGGCTTAACATCCACGCCCATTACTAGAATCAAGCACAGTAGGCGCCAGCTATTCGCTTTTTTTGACAGCGTAATTGAAATCAGACAAATGAAATGGTTCTTAGTTAAAAACACTTTATGTTGAGGGTATCACACTAATAACTGACCTCTGTCACCTCTGCCGTCATGTCTCCTCTGTCTTTCGCTGCGACACAAATGAACTTTTCCCTGAGCTCTAAGTCGAGCAGTCAGGGTCCTCTCTCCATAATAAAAATACCAATTTTTCCCTCAGCTTGGGAAGTTGGCAGACCGCTCCAGTAGACATTCCCTTCCTGTTGCTTCATGTTTTTGGATGGGGGCAGCATGTATGTACCCTTGACTTGCCGTCTTAGACATTTCTAAATAAAAAGTGTTTGGGCTATTTTGAGGGCTCATATGTTTTTAAGCAACAGACCCAGGGTCAACAATAAAAAAGGAAAATGGGAGAGGGAGGAAGAGGAGGAGGGAAGCGGGGGAAGGAATGTGGTATTCTTGAAATGAACACTTCCACCTTTAAAAAGTGTTTTTATACAGCAATAAAAGAATAAATTTGCACTTGTGTTTGTGTATACATGCATTTCTTAGTAGGCGACTTATATTCAAGGTTGCAGAGGCATTAGCTGTAATAATAGTCATAATTAAAAGCAGTGTTAATTAGTGTTTAGGGTAATGCTGACCACCCAAATCATAAAGGACCATCATACGATTATCTGCTTTACACTGAATGGCAGGTTGAAGAGGTTGAGCCTATTAACATATAGTGCTAACAGGTTCCCTCCTTCACTAGCATTCTTATAACTGTACTGTAGGTGTTATAGACAATTGGTCCACATGTAAACACACCTGTACTCCAGCTTCAGGATGCATTTAGAGACCTGATCTATTCTATTGACAAACTGATGCAGCTCCTTGCAATGCCTTCATTAATTTCCATGTGGTGTTGTTAATTGCTATTTTTGCTAAGTGTCGAGTTACTGGCGGTCCCATTATCACCCTTTGCCCCAAATTACTAATCAAGACCCAAGAAGCAATTACTTGTCACAGTATAACTGCGGCTTAACTGAGGCTGCTAATGACTTTTTTACAGTTCTTGCCTCTTATACAATCTGGCGCGTGTGTGTCATCGGTGGGTTAGGGTCCAGTGGTGTCTCTCACCACCCTGCCGCCCAGCAGCAAAGTCAAGAAAAGCATTCATGCTTTCAAAGCACGGCCCTTTCTGCCAAACAGAGACCAATAATGTTTAGTTAATGTACCAGCTCACGTCAGTGATACCTGAAAGCGCCTCAGTGCCAATATTCACAGGGTCTAACATTGGGCCCTTGTGTAAAATCAATTTCTTGGCCTCCTTAAATCTTGGAGGAACAATTTGTGTTTTCATATGCGTCTTTCAACGTGAGACATCTGCACAGCAACATCACTGTTAAAGGAGAATGTCGGCACCGTTCCCTGACAAAAATATTGCTTTTACTGATTAGCTGAGCAGATGCACGTAAAGGTGAGCTGTACACTAAATAGCTCCTCTGTGGGCCACTCCCTTTGTCAGTAAACAGTCCAGACTGTGCTCCCTTTCCCCTCTGCAGCTCAGCAGCTAAGATGTTGACACAATGAATCCTTCGCAATAACACTTTGTTTTTGCGCCTGCTCAGGTAGTGTTGACATTCGCTAAGGGATCAGACAAGGAAGCTGTTCAGTGTCCAATGGCCAGAGGGTGTGTATTGTATGTGCGTCTGGTGGCGGTGGGAGGATCTGGGAGGGCGGCCCCGGTTCATCCCCAGCGTTTACGGAGCGAAACGGCGACGAGGAGAGAAAGAGCCAACAGGAAGGAGGCGAGGGGAGGGGCTTCATACTTTGTCAGGTGCTCCACATTTAGTCATGGCGGAGGCAACTCAGGTTTCAGCCACCCGTCCCAAGGTCAGACGCTGCTTTTCATGCAGCCTGGCCTGGAACAAACACCTGGCACTTTGTAGAGGCAGGCCACTAGCCTTGCCCAGCGTTCGTTAGTCATTACTCCCTCGGCAGGATGGCCCCACCATTCTCATGTAAATACCCACGCTGGTCGGCATTTTGCATGGAAGGCTGTGATTAATGATATACACTGAAGAAAATGGTGTTTCAGTGCGTCTGGCACCAATGTCTCGAATAGGGCTAGATGCAGTGAAAAGTATTTATTTACTGTCTTATAACATATTTGTTATAATATAGTTATAGATAGATAGATTATAGATAAATATATATAGATATTATTTTAGCATATGTGTTTCATCTATACTGAAGAGCATGAGTGGGGCTGGAGCTCCGTCATGTGTGAATCAAAAGCAAGCTGAAGGACCTTCCTCATGCGCTAAGCAAACAAGCCAGCATTCCTCTGTCTGCCATTTTAGCTCCAGTCAAACCCCACATTGGCGCGAGGGCATTAAAGCATTAGTGGCTAATGTTTTAAAAAGTGTACGGTATCTTGGAAGGATTCAGAAGGTGGGCGGCATGCGTGTGTGTGTGTGGGTGTAATGGTGGATGAGATGGGTCCGCACATGGCAACCATTACACACACAGCCCCTCTAATCGCTGCCGACCTGCCTCCTCGCCTGCAGCCATCCCACCTATGACTGGTGTGTGTGTGTGTGTGTGTGTGTGTGTGTGTGTGTGTGTGTGTGTGTGTGTGTGTGTGTGTGTGTGTGTGTGTGTGTCTCAGGGGGCATCCCAGGTTCAGGAGGCCAGAATGTTCTCATAGATGCATATTTTATCACATTAACACACTTTTCGAAGGCGATTGCATAAAAATGAAATGAGAGGTGTAACAACAGACACACGTGAACATTTCAGATTTACTTCATGACGTGCTGCAATCAACTGCCTACAGTATTTGTTTGTGTCGATAAAAATGACCTAAAGGGAACTTTGACAGACAGAACGGAAGCCTAAAGTGATGAACAGAGGCAGGAATTTGAAAAGCCGTGTGGTGAAATCAGAGAAATGTGGGAGAGTTTGAAAAATGGAAATGAATGAATCTAAAATAAAAAAATTAATCTGTGTTAATGGTAACGAATAAGCTATGAGAATGTTTTTATGTTCAAGATAAAACAAAGACAGATGAGCAAATGCAGACGTCTGTTATTTACAAACCCAAGAAGTCACAAAGACCTAAATAAAATACACCCTGAAGATGGTTTAATTTGTAACTTGAATCGAGCGTTGAGCGCCATCTGTGACAACGTTACTGAGCGTCAAGCCTACTGTTCTCCATTCAGCCCTGCAAAGCATTACAGCTGCTGCGTACTCCAAACCTGAGTGTGTGTGAGACAAAGAAGCAGTAACAATGCATCTTCACGTGTGTGTGTGTGTGTGTGTGTGTGTGTGTGTGTGTGTGTGTGTGTGTGTGTGTGTAGCAAAATATCTAAATATTATGGAAGGTTTTGTTGTATGTTTATGTCTTGAATCTCTGTATATGTGCAAGTGTGTGTGTTCGTCTTCGTGCGTGTGCTTAGTGGACAACGGTGGGAAGAGCAGCGCACCTCCGACGCGGTGAACTTACACCTACTCGCACCCACGAAGACGTGCGGCCCACTACGCACTCGCTTGCGCACAACAGACATGCATGCAGCGCCTCAGGTGAGCGTGTGTGTGATCTGGAGGGGGATAACTCTGTGGCAAGACCACACAGGAGACAGCTTTCAACTGAGTAAACACCACATCAAACACACACACGTTCTCTCACAATCGCACACACACACACACGTACAGCGCTGGATACAGTTTGCTTGACTCCCTCCTGCGTAATTGAGACAAGCTGCTGTCCATTAAAACTTGCTGACATCACTTAGACGTCTAAATATGCAGGGAGCTAAAAAGCTAGTGGGGCCTTTGATTGAGCTTCCAAACAGGTTCAAACTTTATCGGCAGCTACCAGCGGGACAGAACGCAGGGCTGCGGCGTGCACGTCCCCAGTCCCACGCACCAGCAGCCGAGATGACGCTTGTCACCTCCTATCAGAAATGTGGCTGCACAGGTGTAGCTTGTATGTTGGGCTTTTAAGTGCAGCCAGTCATCCAAAACAAAAGCGGCTGCAGTCCTCCAATCACCACCAGCATCCCTCCATCTCGCTGCACCGCCTTCATTTCAGATAAGGAGAGAAAGATGTAAGCTTGGCTGGAGCCTGAACGAGCCTAATTAAGTCTGGTTAACTTAGCTCTGAGATTTCTATTACACCCCCCCCCCACACACACACACTCTAACTGTGCTCTCTCATCTCTCTATTAACACCTGCTTCTTTTCCAATTAGCCCCCCAAATAGAGACAAATGGGCCAGAGGGGTCTGATTAATTCACTTCTGTCAAGGACTCCGCTGCACAATGCTGTCAGGGCGCTCAGGCAGAGGTGGACCCGTGCACGTGCAGACGCACACGTATGCTTGGAGCGAACGCGGTGCATCAGAATCACAGTACCGATAAATGGACTGATATGTGGATACAGTACCAGGACACAGCGTAGAAATCAATGCGATTTCAAACTGGACTTTCTTCCTGTTTATCGAGTAGAAGCGAATACAAAAATGTCGGAAGTGTCATCGGAAAAATAGAGACAGGAACTACTCCCTCTTTTGATCGTCTTGTACAGATCACTGGTCTATCGCTACCACTCCTCTTCCGGGGACAAATTCCTCTCGTCTTTGCTCTATTGAGTTTGTAAGTGCGTGTACATGAGTGTGTCTATACATGTGTATGTAAGTTGCGTGGATCCCATCATTAGTCTTGCTCTGCTGTCCTCCCCTGTTTGTTTAAGTAGAGCTCTGTGTTTGCTCGGAGCTGCGTGTCCTCCAGAGACACTGCTACGACGCAACCACTTCAAAACCGAACCAGTTCCCCTTCGGTGCGCGCACACACACACACACACACACACACACACACACACACACACACACACACACACACACACACACACACACACACACCCTCCCACACATTAGCACAAACAGGTAGCTCATAGACAGGCCACGGCTTGTTATTTGTGACTTTAACTTTTCAAGGCAAAAATAAACACTTTATGTCCCTAAAGTACTGTTCAAAACTTAATATTGGCTGAAAGCTGTTCGCAGCTATTACATCCCTAATGAAGTGGCAATCAAAAGCAAAACTAAAGTGGAAATTAATAAATTCCCGTGAGCAGCTATAAGTAAAACAGTGAAGTGGAGGGTGAAAACATATGCGCTATGGAAAAAATTATCTATCAAAGCAGCATAAAAAGATTTGATAAAGAGCGACAAAGGAGGCTGTGACAATCTCACCTTTGAACTATGAATGATGAAGACTGATCTTTTTATGAAGATTACCACTGTTTACTCTGTGGGCGGAGGCTTGCATTGTGCTCAAAATGATAGAATGGTGCAATGCTTTCAACTTTTGAAAAAGACAGGTGCCAATGTGCATGTTCTCTTCGCCCATAGTACACTCACATCTGCCCAGGATAAAAGCGTAATCTACCGATCCTGTAGAGAAAGTGGCCGACAGCCCTGGTTTTGCCCCTCTGCTATAAATTTACTGGTTTTCCGACAATTCAGTCAAGGCCAGTTATCTTGAAATGGTATTACCACCAAAGTCTGCTGACCACCAGCTTATCCAAGCACACACAGCGACTCCATCACAATGCAAACATCGCTCCAAATCTCCGCACAATGGTACAGCCACACATTAGTTCCACACCAAATAAATAGCCGCCGCTTCAGTTCATAAACTCCGGGTTCAGAGGTCGAGGTATGTCAAGTAGGATGCTGAATGAGACGCCATGGGATAAAAGAAGACAGAGAAAGGGATTTAGACGAGGGGATGGGGGGGGGGGGCTGCTTATAGAATCCCCCCGCATCTCCCTTCCTCCCGTCCACCCGTTGAGTCTCAAATGCCACTCTACTCTTGGCCCTATTGTGCATCCATCTCAAAGAGCTTGTCTTCAATTAGCTTGATAAGAGGAGAGGGGACAAGGGTGGGGCAGAACTGGAGGGGTTACCTGGGAAGCCACTAATCGCTTTGATGCCATTGGGCCCTCGGCAGCTTTTGTCTTTTTTGCCCCCTGCGCTCAAGCTAAATTTGAGTGAGCGATTTATCTTGTGGCTGGGGCAAATCGCAGTTCTGAAGGCAGCCACCTTTTCTTTTGTTGCGTTAATGACATCACTTGGATCATATAGGAGAGACAAATGGCAAACGCATGCCTGAACATCAGACTGATAGAGACATGGAGTTATGACATCGCATCAAGGAATAAAAATATCAAAACAGGACGGCTGCTTACTGTCAATACTAACAGAGGGGTGGGAAACAGAAAAGTTAATCTCGTGTTTTTGAATGATTAAGTCTTCTCTTAGTCATCTGTCCGGGAGCTGCAGCAGTGTGATTCTGCACCTGTCCTCAACACCTTCAGTGCAGCCTACAGATGGAGGACCCAGCTCTTCCCTTCCTCTTTCTGCATTCTGTTTGCTGCATGGAATCAGTCATTTCAGTGTACACAGCATGTTTGTAGAAACACGATCCACATAAACAGCCTGCACTGTCACATGGTGTGTTCCGGTTGAGGCTTTCACCTGTTAATAGAATAAGCTGTTGTGCGATCCGCCGCCTGTGTCTGCCAGTATCTTGTCAATGTGTTATCAGCATGAGGCCCGATCTGGCAAGGCCATAGGCTGCCACAGCTGTAGACTCCTACACAGGCTCTCACACACACACACACACACACACACACACACACACACACACACACACACACACACACACACACACACACACACACACACACACACACACACACACACACACACACACACACACACACACACACTGCACGTAGTAGTCCTGAACAGGCAGGACCCCGAGCCCAACAAATCCAGCTAAACACTTTTTCCAGGAGGGAAAAGTTGTATTAGCATATGAGAACATTTAATTGGATTCAAAAATAAAACTCAACTTTTTTTGTACAAATGAATTACTGAGCTTATCCACCTGCTATTTTGTGGGTAAGACACAAAAAAGGAACCACAAGCAATTAGTTTAGCTGTTTGCTAATACATGTACGGAATGTGCTAAGCCAGGAAGAGTGGGGGTTGATGTGTGTGTGTGATGTGTGTGTGTGTGTGTGTGTGTGCTAGAAGGCAGGGCTCTACGAGCATTATGTGCGTCCTGCCTAATCATTGTCATATGGAAGGGATTGAAGTGACCACTGCCACGTAATGGGCCAGACCACCTTACATCTGCCACCAACTTGGTCGTGTGTGTGTGTGTGTGTGTGTGTGTGTGTGTGTGTGTGTGTGTGTAATGGCTGCATCACAAGGCAGGCAGAGTGAACAGGTTAAATATGCTCAACAATCTGCACATACAGAAGATGTGAAATCCTGTCAAACTTGTCTGAATGATCCTATTTTGATAAACAAAAGAACATAATACTGGTACAGATCATCTAAGCTTAATGCCCTTATTGATGACATTGATGGCAGCCATTAGATGCGTCCCCTATTCAAAACAGATGCAAAGCGCCTCCTGTCAATCATGTGACGACTTTATACTTGCAAAACGCAGTTTGCCTTTCTGTCTGCAGACACACAGAAGGAGAGCAGCAGACGTCTGTAAAGAAACAAGTTTAGTGTGCGAGCATGACAGGGTTAGTAGAAGGCCATCTGCAAGTGCTTATTGTGATGGATCCAACCCTCAAACCGCACATCAAGCTGCCCGAGACACACACAGATAGAGGGACGGAGAGAGGACTGAGGTCATGAGAAATGAGACAGATGACAGGGGATAACCCAGCCCGGTGAGGAGGGGCTGGGCACAGCGGAGGCCAGTGCAGCTTTATAAAGTTTTAGAAATAGAGAGCACATTACGAGACTATCGATTAAAAGTGGACGTTGTAACTGACAGCAAAGTGGTTATTCGTTGGTGGACAAATGGTGATGCAGATGTAAGCTAGAAGATCTGTGTCGGATCTTAATCTTAATAATTTGAAGTTTTCATGAATGGTAAAGGGTTCTCCTACTTGTTTTGTGAGTCTATTCGTTTAATGGGACGTTTAACAAGTTAATATACACATTTTGCAGGAGCGGTACACAGATGAATCAGGAGCTACGAACTAGCAACAAGCAGTCAAGTTGCAGTTGAGCAGACATGTTCCCACAATGGCGGCTGTCACCTCTGACCCTACACACCCAAACATTATTCAGGAGACCGTTTGTCCCTGCAACACACCAACCAGCCACCCAAGTCTCCCCGTCTCCGTGGCCAACCCCATTTCCTCTAGTGAAAACAAGCCGTCACCCCCCCCCCCAAACCGACTGCCACCCCCAGCATCCGGCACAAAATGAGGCCCAGCACCAGCCGCCAAGCAATGCGTTCTTTATTGTGCCTTCTTCCTGCTGTACTTTTCTCCTGACCCCCCGTTGTTCTCCTCTCTCTGCCAACCCCCACCTATTCCTCTTCTTCGTCGCCCCCCCCCCTTCCCAACACCGATCCCTGTTTCGTGCTAATTAATTTAATCCTGTAAGCAGGTGTAAGCCCCATCATTAAGTGGAGCCAAGTCACAGTGAATGGGGGTGAATAGAGGGAGGGGTGCATTGTGAAAGCGAGGACAGAGTGGGCATAAACAACAAATGTGGAAATTGGTGGTGAAGCGGAACAATCCTGCTTTTTGTTGTTGTTTTTTTTCTTTTGTTTTTTTAAAAGAGGTCCCATGAAAGTATAGAGGGGGCAAAGGGGTCCACCAGAAGATGTGAGACGGGACCTTTTTCTACGAGAGGTGGTACCAAAGGGACATTCAGTGAATGTTACATGGATATCTCTGCCCCTCTCACCATCCATTTCTCTCGCTTTCTCCCCTCTGTCATTTTGTTTTTCTTCCCGGAGATATCTCCAGTTGGGCTAGACTGAAAGAATAAGGGGTGAAAAATGGGGACACAGGGCTTGTTTTTCTCCTTGGGCTAAACAGACCAAGACTATGGGCCTAAGTCTGCACAAGTTCTTTTTATTTGCCAACTATCCTTTCTCTGTCTCCGTCTATCCTTTTTCGTGGGACCAGAGGGGTCTGAATTGAATCTGTTTGAAGGGGGTGTGGGGCATCCAAGTGTTGTGAAGCAGTGAGTCCTAGCAACTGGTGATGCCCCTTGGACAGAAGTAAGAGAGATGCTGCTAGCAATGGAGGGCACAGCAAAGGGAAGAAGGGGGGGGGGGGGGGGGGGGGGGGGGGGGGGGGGTTAGGGTTTGTTAGGTGGCATCCAGAACACATGCCAGGAGCTCCCAAGTGGTTTCTTCCGCTGTGGGTCCCTCTGTCTGTCTTCCAATGGGGCAGCAGTTTACCATGCTACCCTCAGCCCCCAAGAACCCAGACTAAGCGGACGGCTATTCTTCTCCACTGGCTTCAATCCCTCGGCAGCAGTCAATCAATCCTGTTCTCCCATCCCCTCTCCTTCTGTCAGCTTCTATCGGCAACTCAATCTGCCTCCCAAAGCACATCCTCTGGCAAAATAGAGGTCGCAATTCAGGCGCTCACTTTCTCTTTTTCACCACTAATTCCTTTTTAACTCAGTGAGCGGGTGTCACGGATACAACTTGGTGCATTCCTGCCTGGCTTGTAGCGCAACAAGCTATTGAGCGGGAGATAAGCCTCTCTTTTAGGAGGGGTTGAGGAGAATTGAATTCAGGTCCTGAGTGACGGGAGGAGGAAGATTTATCCCCGTCGGTGGACAATGCTGCCTTTTCGGAGACTTTAATCTCCCCAGGACAATAGACCTGGTTTTCTTCCTAGCACCAGCTCCACCACCACCACCAATTCTGTCCTCCTGTCCTTTTCCCACGATGGCTGATGATTAGCACCATGGGCCAATTGGACATAAGCCATTATCTCCGTCTTGCTTTGTTTTTTGTTTTGTTCTTTTTTTCCAAGGGGACTCATCTGTGTTTCACTCAAGAGAGGAAGAAGGCAGCTTGGAGAAAAGTGATAAAAAAAAGACAGTCAGAGGGGAAAGGGTCTGCAAAGTGATGAACAGACATGAGAAGACAATGGGAAGAAGAAGCTGAAAGGGAGATGAGAGTTAGCATGAGTGCAGGTTCACTGAGTGTGTAGAGGGCAGAGGGAAGACTCACACAATCCACAGTACATCTGCATAGTCATTACTAGTGGCTGTAGGGAAGGAAGGTTAGAAAGGACATTGTTTAGGCTTTGTTGAGAGCACCAATGAACCAATGTAGTTCATCAGCAATTACTCAAGTCCTAGAGTTCTCAATTAGACAGGTTAAGAAGTTTAAATGTTCTGTTGAAATTAGTCATGATGGGAAAATGAACCTGAACGATAACTATAAAAGTCAGAGATATTTCTTCAGAGAAAAACAAAATATTTTTCATTAACTATTGATCAGTTATGTTTAAATAAGAGTTAAAAAAAGAGTTAACATAAAAACGTGTCCATTGTGGTTTACTACAATTGTTAGTAGCTTAATTTGAGTCACTTCCTGCTGCTCTGAACACCTTCTGCAGGGCAACTAGGTCTTTAAACGCAACACAAAGGCCGGCATTATGAGGGGTCATACGCGTTATGTAATACTGCATTTCACTTTGTTGGCATCGTTACAAATGTTACAGCTTCCCTCCGTTTCTCCTGTACCGACAACTGTGCACAAACACTCTGCCTTCCTTGAAGGAAAAAAAAAGATGCCCACACTAACATTACATGAAATCTCTGAATTATGGGTTACGAATTTCTATTCAATGTACTGTGTGCCCTTTTCTCTGCTAAGTTGGATGTCTTGAACGGATTTTGTTTCCACATCCAAACCACACCACGGGGCGCTCCTAGCCTAGCGGGACGATCTGAAAAAATAAATACTCCCATAATTACAGAACAGAGACACATGGGCCATGTCTGACATGACAAACCCCAGATGGATATCGCAAGCCGACCCTGTGTGTGTGTGTGTGTGTGTGTGTGTGTGTGTGTGTGTGTGTGTGTGTGTGTGTGTGTGTGTGTGTGTGTGTGTGTGGTGGGCATGTTTGTGTGTATGTTTGTACCCCTTTTGTGTGAGCTGGTGTGTGTGTGCGCTTGACTGTAAACATGACCTGCATTTCACATCTGCACAGGCCTCTGCTCTGCTGTGAGCTGCTGTTTATCAGTTTGTATAAGTCATAAAAGAATATAAAAATCAGGACGACGCAATACGGCAAAAAGCAGATGGCAGACACACAGAGGGACATAAGCGGAGAATAAAACGGAGACAGAAAGAACATAGAGAAATCTCTGGATGTGATTTGGGGAAACTTAGAGTAAATATTTATTTCCCATCGCTGGGCCTGTCAGTGGTAACGTGATGGATTCACCGCCTGATGTCTTCCAACACACACCCCTGCTATTCAAAGACTCCTGTCCCCCTCCGTGTTTACAGCATGACTTGCACTGCAGCGCACCGCCACACAATGCAAAAGCAAATCAGATACTTCTACTTTGGGCATGTGAATACACAGTCAAAGTCTCTCACACATTTACACACACAAACGGACGGACACACATGTCTTGTAAATGCTTTCCATTGTTGAAGCAAAGATTACCAGAGCAGCTTATCCCTGCTTGTTTTGCACTCTTTTCCTCTGCGTGTGAAAGTGCATGTAGGTGTGCGAGTGTGTTTTGCATCCACTAATACACGTCTGTGTGGCCACACGACGCACTAAATTCAAGACCTCTCTGTCGTCGCAGCGCTCGCCCACAGACGTAATTTGTGCCTGTGTGATGTCTCTATCTCTGCGAGCAAATGAGCGTAGGAGAAGGCAACCGAGGATGAAACACGAGCACATTGTAAAATAGAAAATATTGTTTTTTCTGTTCGGGAAGCCTTCACAGATCGGAGTCTCAGGAGGACACTCAGAAAAAGCCAAACGGCTGATTCGACTCACATGTGAGATTTTACAATAGGATCGGCTGAGCTGTCAGCCTGTGGACTCCACGTCCCTCTGCACATCCCCTTCTGGTCATTCTACTACCCTCAAGCCCGTTTTTCCCCTGCCATCTTCTGAAATAGTCTCCCTAACGAGTGTTGGCCCATCCCTTTTCCCAGCTATAAAAACAGGCCACGGTGGCCGAAGATGCTTAGAGAATGTGGTTATTATTGCACATACACAGACGCAGGGGCCCCTCCGAAGCAGTTTGGTAAATGATGCCCCAAACTTAGCTCCGAGCAGGAATGAGTCCAAGGTTTCTTCTCATCATCATCATCATCATTCCTCGGCAGGCCCATGACTCAGCCCGAGTCACATTATTTGTTCCAGAGAAAACATCAGTTTTTTCTGTCAGGGGCTCTTCTCCTGCTAACCAGTGCTGCTACTCTTTCTCCTTCATATCTTCCTGTTTCTTTATCTCTTTTGGTCCCTCTGTAAACTGCCTCTCTCGTCTTTCTGTGCCCATGTCTTTTTCCACAGGCAGACTGCCCTTTAAAGAGCAGGCCAGGGTAATTCAGACAACATGGCTCTAATTTGCTATGACATGTTTCATTTCTGACCTCACTTCAGATAACCATCTTGCTCGCTCTCTCTCTTTCCTTTTGCATGTCTTCTTCTCTGTCTCACATTCAGGGATATGCTTTGGATCAGCTTATTCTTGGAGGACTCCTCTAACGGTTTTTGTGGGTACTCAAAAGAACCTAAATGTTTGCTTTTGCTTTGAAGGTCATTTAAACAAATGTATTCCTTAGGAACCAAAAACTGCTGGGCGCAACCATGAGCAGACCGTCGGTTGCAGATATGAATGGAAGAGGTTTTCGGTAAAGAAGGGTCTGGAGGGTCACTTCGATTCGTAGGAGGAGGACGCACCGCAGGACATATTGCTTTGTCCAGGCACGCTCAACGATGAAATTTGACATTATTGGCAAACATGGCATGCGGAGGTTGAGGGGGGGATGACAGGAAATGACTGAACAGTTCAATTTGGGTGCTGGGGTAAGTCAGAGTGAAAAAACTTGACAGGCACAGCACACTTTGCTGCCAACCCCGAAAGCCACAAATATGAGTATGTTCCCTGAGAAGTCGGCCATGTGAAAACAAAAGTGTCTGGCAATGGGCAGCAGAAGCGAGGCTGAGGGAGGAGAAGGAGAGAACTCTGGAAGTTCCATTTGGGTGAGAGGTCAACGCGACGCTGAAGGACGCCCGGCGAACAGGACGGGTCTCTCCTGTCCGTCTCAGAAACACGACACGTGAAACGCGTGTCTGACGCCGTCTGTCGTTGGCCTCCCACGCACACACAGTCACCGCTTCTGGGCCCTGGTTGAAGGTTCTTGCGCCACCCTGCACCATGAGGGGAGAGCCAGAGAAGGCCAAGCCAGTTTGAACGCAGTGTGGACTGGTCCACACACCCGTCACACACAGTCATTACAACTGCAGGGAGGAAAAACATCTATATTACAACATTCTGGTTAAAAAAAAAAAAAAAAGAGAGAGCCATTTCCTGCCAAATAAATCGTTAATTGAATGATGCTTTCCTGTTTTCAGCTGCAATAAAAAAGAAGAATAAAAACAGACAAGACTGGTTATTTGTGAGATGTGAATGGCTGCTTCAACAATACACTGTAAAAATGAATATAGTCCACGTTGTGATTGTTGCCTTTCTCTAAACCGACTGACTGTTTTATGAGTGAACTGTGGAAAGGAACAATTCCTGCATTTACAGCCAACACAACGCAGATCATAAATATGTGACGGCTATTGTGCACGAGGCTGTAAACAGCTGTCGCAGCTCGACTCCGTCCAGGACACTGACGAGCACCGCGTCGGGGCCGTGGCACAGGCCGTCGTGCTCTGTTACTGCAGACTCACCAGGACCCACAGCTTAAAAGCCCCATTTGGCTCCTACAAGAACCAGACCCTGTCAGAACCCATGTCCTGCTGAGCTGGAGTTTTCTCTGCTTCTCATTCTACGCGTTTGTCAGTTAAATGCATTAAATGCATACAGTGGAGCGTCTGAAAGCTTCACATGCTAACTCATTTGTCATACAGCGCAGGCTGAGGACTTTCCTTCAGCTTTACCCAACTTTACCCAACAGAAGTACTCATTTGGCCTCTCTCATTTAAAGACAGTGCTTTTTGGCTGTAGTGATCACCAGCAGGACAGATGCTCTGTATCTGTCACACATCCTCTGCTCCCTGTGGAAATAGACGCCACTAGAGCGGCTAATGCCCTTGGCTGCTTCAACAGCTGCACCATGCCTCGTCCCTCGTGTGCACCAACAAGCCAAGTGTGCTTTTCCAAAGAGCACACACGCACACAGTGTTTGTGTGTAAGCGTGCATCCATTTGCATAACCTCATCTTCTGTGAACGTACTGTAAACAAAGGCTCAAATCAAGACATTCACACCCCAGACCTGCCGCCTGTAAACAGGCCCAGCTCTGTTTCTGAATTAACTAGACATTGGACATGATACTCTTCACTGAAGCTTTTACAAGCTTTAATTTCTGAATGAATAAATGAAACACGAGTAGTGTGTGTTTTATTCATTGCTTCCTGCCTAAAGCTGCAGTTTTACTGTGTTTTTGTTTCTTCAAATGTGTCCTCTGGGTGACACACAAAGAACTGCCACGTAACCTTGAACTCAGGACATTGTGTTTTGTTTTTACACTTGTACCAGTCAGTTCCTGGATAGCGACAAATCTTGATCAACATTTTAAAAAAACTGTACAAAACTGACAATGTAAACAATTATACATCAGTTCACCGGGAAAACTTTGAGTCGCACTAGTTGATGAGCAGTCATGTTTAATTTTCCTGAGATTCTTCAGAGATTTGTTTCCACTTCAAGTTTTTCTGAAGCCTGCCATTGAACCAATGACCCCTCAATGGCAAAACCAGTGGAGTCAATTGAATTACCCACCACCGTTTCTTCTATTTCACCCTAAGGTAACAAGGTATGTCTGGAAGCAAGTAGGGGGGCAAGCTGAAGTTGAAGTACTGGGGTTGGGGTTGTCGGCTGAGGTGGGCATGTGGAGGGCAGAGGAATCTTCAAACATCAAAGGTTTCAGATTGGACAAGAAACACACGTTACGAGGAGGGGAAGGAGGAGGGAAACGTAAATCTAATTTTCTTAAAAAGGGGAAATGGAGACAATGAAGGTAAACTACTTTTGACCCCACTTTTACCTGCTTGTCCATGCCTCATCCCTTCCCTCCCTCCCTGTCTCCAGATCTGATTAAGCTGCAGTCAAAGGGAACCTCCACTCGTTAAGGGCCCTGTCATGACAAAGGGAAACACAAAGCATGACCTGCCTTCAATTGGAAACGGATCCACAGTGGAGGGGTGAATACGGAGGGAGCTGGAGGAAGAGCGGGAGGAGATGGACATAATTGAATCAAGGCTGCAGGGGAAGAAGATAAATCTTATTATTGATAATTCTGTTGAGGAGACAGAAAGAGCAATCAGTCTCACATCATTAAAGACAGCTCCAATGTCTGGATCATTTAGTGCACACGTGTGCACCGTACTGTGAACTCAGCGGCCACTTTGTTAGACATCCATGCAGGCAAACACAGCGGAATGCTGCTTTTTGTGTTTGAAACTCCAAGAAGGTGATGATATTAAGATCATAGTGGGTGGTTGAATGTTTTAGCCCCTGCATTTACCCGGTCTTCAGTTTATGTCACTGATGCCTCACCTATAAATTTCCAGTCAGTCAGGATGGGAAACAAAAGTGGAAAAAAAACTCTAATTAGACTTTACTTGGAACAAGGTATTCTCTCCAGAACAAACACAGAACAAATGTGTCAGCTTTCCAACTGGCTAATTTGTTAAGAACTCATGTTGCTGTTTAATGTTCCTTTGTGCAACAAAAACAGGTGCTGTCCTGGTAACTGCGTTCAGATGCAGTAGGCGCCGGTGCAGCTCCTTTCCTTCACCCTGAGCGACTGAGCTCTTTCAGTCCTGGGAAATAACCTGCAGACTCGCTTTCTATGTACTTACAGGTGTGCGAGTGTGTAGCATTTATAGCGGCGCTAAGGGAAAAATCCGCAGTCGGCAGTGGTCGTCGGTGCCAGGATGAGCTCATGCCCATGAGCGGACACACGAGCGGGCCTAAAGAGCAGTCCGATTATATGACTCCTTGGAGAGAAGCTGGGAACACAAATGAGCTCTTCTCCTCAAAAAAAGTCACACATGAAGAAGCATTTGTCCGTATTTTAGCAACAGTCCATACTGTAGATCCCTTGACTGTATGAGTCAAGATGCAGCTGGGTGCAGTTACGTCTGCGCACAAAAAACAAACACAAGAAATCAAAAGTCGCCAGATACCTGTCAACTCAGCAGCACGGGGTTGTAACTGTGCTCTAGACTGGTGTGAATGAATGCCATCAATAATGCATGAAGCCGGGCCGACTTGTTGCCGCGGAAACTGTCTCGCTCACATCTCGCGTCTCCTCTCCTCTGGCTCTTTATCTCTAGCGTACGCGCATGCACCGCACAGCTGTCGCGTACTCCGGTGAGCAAACACAGCATATACGCATCCAGACGCCAGCGCACGTGCAGCGAGAGGACGCGAGCCAGCCGCCATCTGAAACACTCCGATGGGTAAATAAACACCCGGGCCTTTCCAGCCAAACAAAACCAATTTCTAAAGCTCCACAAACAGCCCCGCTCCAATCGTGACACCGCTCCTCAGTTCGTTTGAGGAACCGCACAATTAATATGTCACCGCAAGTCATGACCACGAGACCCCGCTAGAACAGAGACGAGAGAGGGACATAAATTGCTCACTTTAGAGCAGAAGAGTCATTCAGAAAGCTAATAAACTGTGTGTGGGCACCCGCGGCACTGAAAATAAATAAGTTGTCGTTTATTTGAACCTCTCACCTTCCTACACCCTCATCCCCTCGCGAAAACTCGGCTCTACTCAAGTATTCCACCAGATCACCTGCTACGCCGGCCCTTCCACCTGCGGCTTGCGTGTGATCTGATCGGATCCACCATGAAGGTATGAAGAGCAGATGACGCGATCGACGTGTCAACCAGAGCCCCTGATACTGAAAACCTGCAGTGCCCACTGCTCGGAAAGACTATCTGCACAGGAACTCAGATACCACCCAGGACAGCAAGGCTTTGATGCAAGTTTAATGCATGATTAAAGTTTTAGCCAGACTTACTACAACTACTGTACAGTATACCTATTTTATCATTAGCCTTAGTTTATATAAAAAACTGCTTTAAAAAAGACTTTAAAGTTTTAGAATATTTCACTGATATTGCAGACAGTTGGTCAAAAAAAGATAAAGCCTAATTATGAAGCCAGTCTGATCTCTCCCACCCAGCTTCATAGTTGCCACTGAGGGTAACAATTTAAAATTGGCTTCGGAAAGAACAGGCGGGTTTTGATTCCTCACGTCAGAAATTAAGACAAAAAAAGAACATTGTCTATTTATCGCTTCTCCTCTGTGCGATATTGGTTTCAAAGGTACAGTTGTGAGTAAAAGGCACGGGGTCGAGCATGAGGACCCCTGCCCTGGCTGTGTTCTGTGGCTGTGTGTTCCTCTCCTGGCAGACCCAGATGGCAGGCGGGCAAAAGAGAAGGTGGGCCAAGCGGACAGGAAGCAGTGGAGGAGAGTTCTGGTTACAAGGATCAGACGGTGGGACGACCTACGCTCAAAGCTACCGCCGCTACCGTACTCAAGGTGTGGGTTACACTCCCAGACACAGGGGACACACACACTCTTATATGTATGCTCCCCAAAGGATACTGTGCTGGTGAGAGTGTGTACTCCTGCGCGTGTCCGTATTTTAGAATCCTAATTAACATGGAAGAGCAAACGTGCACACGTGCGCGTGTGTTTTGGTCGCACACGGCCTTTCTGACTAAGTAGATTCACTTAAAAGGACTCGTATCAATTGTCAACGGCCATGTTTAGTTGTTTAGCCCCCGTCCCTCCGCTAATGAGGACCAGATCATTGAGAACGAAGCCACCTATTAGCCACATGTTGCTTTTAATACCGTCCCAAGAAAATCTCATTCCGACGTGCCACGGACAGTTCATCTCACAGGCCGAAAAGTAAGGAAACCAGAAAGATGGGATATGGAGATGGACTGAGAAGGAGGGAGGGAGCGAGCGAGAGAGGGAGGGAGGCACTTGCAAATAAAGTTGTAACAATGTCAAAGAAAGGAAAGCGCGTGGGTCTGCTGCTAATTTCCCACCCTGAGTGCAGTAATCTAAGGGGAAGATTAAGGTGAAGGATTTATTCTTGACTATTTTATTAAGAGGTGCTTTAGGCACTGGAAGAAGGGGCTTTAGCACTCCTCCAGCAGCGTGCCATACAATACAAGACAAACATTTGCTGTTATTTCACCAAAGTACTCTCAGATGTGCTGGGTCGGGGACTTGCCTTGTGCTGCCGAGGAACTTGGCATCAAAGTTCCCTGCAGTGTTCTGAAAACAAAAATCTGCCCCTCTTTTCCGCGGGTCCTGCCCTCGGCCCATGTCCGGCACATAAACAGTGAAGTGTCAAAAGAAAAGACGGCGAACCTCACACCGAGTTTTAATTAAAAGGGTGAGAGAGCCGTACGACCGGGCGGAGAGGAAGGAATCAGTGTCTCAACGCTCTCCGCTGGTGTCTATAAACCCCATGAGTGGAACAAAAGGCCTCCATCATAATCTTTATGCCATGTTTTATAATAAAAAGGTCAATCTCACACCTAAATTGATTTGCCTAAGATATACTATGATTAATTCTACCCATCATGAAAATTTTGCAACATTGCCAATATGGGACGATGATGTGCTTGCAGCAAAGTGGACTCCTCCCATGGGCCTATGAGCAAAACAAGCATGATGAAAGACTGGTGCATGACATGACACCAATTTAAAATGTGCATCGCATATGAAATAGATGCTGCTGTGAGGGAAACTATAAAGTCATATTTAACTTCTTTTCTTCCAATGTATGTTTAATGTATTTCTTAGAATATTATCCACCCAATTAAAATGTTAGTTTGCACGTCTCAAAAACCCAAGAATAAGACCATTTTATATATTTTACAGAGTTTAGGGCTAAATGGTCAGAAAAAAACCGACTGAAGTGACCGTTTTAACCACCCATAAAACACAATTCAGAAACCGGATCTCCCTCTTTCCTTTTCTGTACTCCAAAGAGAGGATGTGGCTCAACTTGATGAGGAGAGAGGAGAGAGTGAAGGAGACGTGACACTTAGGAAGCCTCTCCCTAAACCAAACGAAATAAACGTACAAACTGTGGATACTCATAGCAGTGGACAAACTATTATTATTGTGACTATTGTGATAATTGCCAGCATCAATTATCACAAATTAATATGCAATAGTGTGAAAATATCCAAATGTGGAATTTGCCTTTAATGTCTAGAGGATTCAGTGTGAATGTAGCATCTAAATGATGGGTGTTAGGGATGAGAACAGGAGGAAGGAGCCCAGTAATGACCTCATCTAACTCGTATGGATGATGATGTGTGAACTGAGAAGGACAGCTGTGGCTGCGAGACACTTCAGATGTCTCATCCTGGACAGCAGGCAATGCTGAGGACAAGACGTAACAGACATCCAGCTTTTACAAACAGTAATGGCTACAAATAGCTATTACTCAAAAGGTCGGTTAAAACGTTTCCTGCTAGAACACTGGATAATTCATAACTCTGGGAGCTTCACCGTTGTCTGTACACTAACAGAGCTAATCCCAGCTCCATGAACCAAACTGTGCCACACTAGTGTAACTGGTCTGGGTGTGTCTGGCTCCCAGTACCACCCATTGCTTCTGCCTGTGTTGTCTGTCTGTCTGTTGCTATAGAAAAAAATAAATAAGCCATGAATGAAATGATTTATACATTGGTTAACAAAAACCTAAAACGGCAGAAAAGTAATTAGTATTATGACTTCAACGTGATGAAATAACATATAAGACCAGGGATATTTCACACAGACCCAGTAGATTTGTAATAGACAGTGGCCTTTGTGGAAGATCGTAGAGACAGCGTTTGTTATTTTTAAGTTAACTCTGCTAACAGACCTTAAATCAAGTTTCCAGGTAAAAGGACATCACCTTTTTGTGGACTGTATGTTCAACCTGTGCTAGGCTGAAAACGTCTCCCTTTCCAGTGTAAGAACACACAATTAATATGGACCAAGCACTCTGCCTTTGGGACACTGAGCGTCAGAGAGACGCAGCCTGTAATAGAGCTATTTGTTTTGCTCAGGAAGCGATCCAAACGCCCTCGCTGGGACAGCCACGCTGCACAAAGGCCAGCTATGAATTGGTCAAACCCGCAGGGACGGGTTATTGATTAGGCCTCGAGCAGTAGACCACAAATATGCAACTAATTTAGAGGTACATGTGTGTGTGTTTCTGGAAAATCAACCTAATCTGCATCCACCACTGTGACGTCTACAGGCAATGAAATGTTAAAATTCAACCTTTTGAGCAAAGCATCAAGAACTGTCCACCTGCAAACAGTATTATAAATGTGTATTTTCATAATTATACATCCACTTAAATTTTACTACTTTTAAATCTAAATGTGTTCAATAAAGGCAACTTAATATTTTACAAGATTAACAGCATTTTTATTAAAACTCAATAAATAAAGTAGTTATAAGTTATTGTACAATATTTGTACATTAGATATGTATTCCTTTGTTTAAATAGCACAGCCAGATTCTTTAGAAGAAATATTAGGGTGTGTGACAGGTTGGTTACTTAAGGTCAATCTGAAAAAATGAAAAAAAAATCTACTATAGATTCATACATGACTTTCTGTTGGCCCCTCACATCTCCCAAATTTCAAGATCATCAATATCTCCCGTTTTCAAGGATAGCAGTTTGTCAGGGTCAGAAAGCAATTTAAACCTCTATTAATGAGAGAGAGGGAGAAGTTAAAGCGAGGGAGAGAAAGAAAGATGAGGTAGTGGGGCGAGAGAAGAGGATGAGGAAGGAGGGAGGGGGGGCTGGGGTGTCAGCCATCAAAGCAGGCCAGGAGAAAAGAAGGCCAGGTGCTGGTTGTGGGAATGTGCCGTCCGCGGTTCCACGGACCAGGGAGCTGGTGGGGGCTGCGAAGGGGGAGCAGGATGGTAATTAGCCAAGCCTGGAGGAGAGCGAGGGCCCTCCAGGGCCCGCGGGGATAGCCCCTCCGAGAGGATACCATTTGCACTTCTACAGGAGCCGCCAGCCCCAGGCCACAAAGAAGGGGAAAAGGGGAACTATGGCATCCTTTATCAGGCCAGACAAAGACGCCGCATCTTTTCAAAGGAGACCGGAGAGAGAGGGAGAAACTCCAGTGTTTGTCAGAAGAAGGGGAAAAAGCGAAAAGGAGAAGAAAGAATCCTAGTACTGGTCAGGAGAGAAACAGAGAGAGGGAGATGCCAGTGTGTGGGTTGCAAAGCGAGACAGGAGGTTACGGTCATACTGGGACCCAGTCAGTCCTCTGAGACATCAGAAATTCACTCACACACACACACACACACACACACACACACACACACACACACACACACACACACACACACACACACACACACACACACACACACACACACACACACACACACACACACACACACAGTTATACAACTATATTCCCAGAACACAGCAACTAAAAACAATACAATTTAATCATTTCGTTTGTTTACCATCGTACTTCCTACCCATGTTTGATAGCTCCTTTCCTACAAAATAGGTTCAGTTTGATTTACATGGCATCTCATGGGAGCTGAGTTGGAGCAGAGGATAAGGAGCCAAAATGGCCACCCTCTACCTTTGACATTATCATTGGATCTTAAGAGTTTTGCCCTCCTGTAGAGTGAGGGAAAGTGGAGGTCAGTGACATTACTATTACCTATTACCTTTGGAGTACAGCTGCACAGGGGGTGGTGAATGGTGGCCTTTGAGGATGTGAGACTTCGTGCTCCCTGGTGAAGAGCAGCTTGACAGCCTTAGCTGAGTGGGGGCCAGAGGTCAGACGGGTCATGTGATAAGGCATTTCAGACCTGCATATAGGGCCCCAGGGTGAAGAGGCCTTAAACCTCAGGACGCTTCCTCCCCTCTGTCCTCGTCCTTTCTTTTCCCCTCTCCCCTCTCTGTCCCCTCTCTCACTCTCCCTGGACACAAAATGCCATTTGTTGTCCGTCAGTCAGTAGCGCAGGGCCCGGGTCGGCCCGGCGCTGAAA
The DNA here is from genome assembly GCF_900634795.4 of Betta splendens. Classification (NCBI taxonomy): domain Eukaryota; kingdom Metazoa; phylum Chordata; class Actinopteri; order Anabantiformes; family Osphronemidae; genus Betta; species Betta splendens. Next base: position 7,164,784 of record NC_040887.2, on the reverse strand, counting down.
GCTCCATTCACACACCCTCTCACCCAGGGATGTTTTTGCAATTCAATATTTTCACACGCAGGCAGCTTCATCGTTACTTTGGAACCGTACACTTGGCAGGATGAGGATGGGGGCCTCTGGGACAGAGAGGCTGAGAGGTGGAGGGGGAGAGGAGACAGGGTCAGCTCAGAGGAATCCTAGTGTCGGGAGGGGACAGGCCTGCGCCGGCTAATGGGCCATCTTGAAATGTTTTACCAAAGACCCCTCCGACACCTACGCACACAAACAAGTGCGCACACATGGCCGTGAGCGATCGCACACACGCATTCCACCCCACTCATCGCCTCACAACCAATCTGACTCCAGGTTAATGAGGAGGGCTCTTATTTCCTTCATCAAAATCTCTGGACTCATTCAGTCACACTATCCTGTCAGGGGAAAACTTTCTCCCCCTCCCTCACTCACACCAGACAACAGCCTTCTAGCCAACAAATACATAAAAGCGATACATCATAAAACACAGCACCAGCGCAACGTGGCAAATACAGCTGATTAGCCGGTGCTAACAATGTTTTTCAAGAGATACCGTGAAAAGATTAGCAGAGCAAACACGAAATGCCAGTTCAGAGGAGAAACATGTGACAACAAAGGAATGAGCTCAGTGGAAATGTGCCTCGCTTCAACCAAGCCGTTTCAGGAGATTTGTTGCAATTCCACAACTGTAACACCCAAGGATTTGTTTAGCATACAGAGTGGCTGAGGTAAATAGATGACCTGCTCTTAATATATTTATCCCATGCACCATACTCTACTTAATGAAATTAAACCACACCAATAGTGGCCCTTTGTCTCTGGGGAGTTCAGTAATCAACATGCCACCAGTTTTCATTCTGTATGAAAATAAATGGCAGACGGGGATATGGACGTAATTGTGTTGCAGCGGAGAGGAGCTGGGAGAGAAAGAAACTTGAAGCAGTGATGTAGTGGAGCCAATTTCATGGACAACAGTGCTCAAGAGAGGTAGTCAAATAAGCAGAGCCATTCATCTGGGGACCGGCAGCGTCCCGCTTCTCTTTCTATCCATCATACTCACAAAGAAAGTTAGCCAAGTATTAAACAAATAGAGAGCTGGTGAGCCCAACGCACTAGCGCCTGGCAGGGTCACTGGATAATGACAGCTCAATTACTGTGAATCTCCTTGTACACCTCCCCCAGTACAATCCCCACACCAGCCCCACCTAGCACGGCAAATTTGTCAAACTCACCAAAACGATGGGTCTGACAGTGTAATCGCTAACCGTCCCCACCGACATGAAAGGGGTCTTTATCTGGCCAAATCAAAGAACCTGATCTCTGAGAGAAAAGGGTGAGGGGGGGGGGGTTGACTAAAGAAGAGAAACGTCCCGCTTGGCCCCTGTGAGACGAGGAGATGTCTCTAATCCGCTTTAATGAGACACTGCGTGCCCATCTTTGTGTTAATGACGAGACACAGTGAGAAAGACGGTGAGGGGGGGGGGGGTAGAAATGAAGATGGAGCCAAGTCTTTGAACTGGCGGCCTGATGAAAGGGGGAGGCGGGCAGGGGGAGTTTAGAACCACGCGGCGCTGAACACCACTGTCCGTGTGGAAGACGAGAACACAGCCCAGGGGACGGGGCAGTTTGTCGGCTATCATATCTGGACAGGATGAGCCATCAGCAGAGGCAGACTCAGACTGTGCGGGTCCCCAGAGACCAGCAGCAATTTGGGAATCTATGTCAGGAAAGCTAGAGGAAAAGGAAGGGGAATTAGAATAGCATCACATTTTGCCACTTGTGTTTGTGCAGTTAATACCAGAAATTCTTAACACGTGTATTTGCAATAACTCTTTTCCTGATTAAAGAGCGGCAAAAGGAACAAATGGAGAAACTAAGTGAAAGAGTGAGCGGGCTAATACCAAACAAATCGGGATTAGAGCCAGATAAGACTAGTCACAATGCCGGGCAATACCGGGGATATCACAATGTGAGGAGGAATCATGAGGGCTGCTGAAACACTAATTAGGGCCGCCACACATTTGCCCCTTGTTTTGCAAACAACACACACAGTAACAGCAGGTGGTGCGCAATCACAGCAGACACACAGAGAGACAACGGCCTGGAGTTAATCAGCATACTCCAAAAGTAAAGATTAACTATTTCCTATAGGGTAATTCCAGCAGAGTGGGGTATTCTTAGCTCTGAGAGCCTGGGCCTAGATATGGAGCAGCGCGCTGGTGTAACCCAATAAGCAGCCACGGGTCAACACAGAGTATGTTCAACCCTAATGTACAGCTCCTCTTTTTACTGTTCTTTACGCTGCTGCTAAAAGCTGCGAGGGTATTTTTAACTCGACCCGACCTGCAGGCTGAAATCGAAGGGTACGAGCAGAGACGAAAAACAGGGGGCGTCTAAAAAGAAAACATTGGGCACATATCTAAAGCTCTCCCAGGCATGCCACAGCCGCCACTGCCAAGCCATCGGGAGATTGTCCTGTTTTTACAAACATGGCGAATGAGGTCACGGCGCGCGGCAGGAAAGAGGCGTATTCGCCAAGTGGTTAATGTGAGGTCAATGTATCAATGGAGCGTGAGGGATTTAGAGCCGTGCGCAAGAGCTTAATGTATTTGTATTTATACGTCAAATTAAAATCTGACTCAGCATAGACGGCACGAGACCATCCAGCAGTGTGTGTGTGTGTGTGTGTGTGTGTGTGTGTGTGTGTGTGTGTGTGTGTGTGTGTGTCCAGGTGTAAGAGGTGGTCACCCATCTCTGCAGCACACCGGGCCAAGGTCAAAGCTCACAACAGTGACAGGACCTCCAACAACTGTACAAAATGTTGTACACACACACAAACATTTAGCCAGCCAACGGTGCCAGCTCCTGCTGCTCATATGACATTTCCACTCAACCTTTCTAGTTTGTGATTGATTGGGGTTAAACCATAACGGTGCCGAAAATCTGTCACCGCTAAGGTGTGTGTGTGTGTGTGTCTGTGTGTGTGTGTGTGTGTGTGTGTGTGTGTGTGTGTGTGTGTGTGTGTGTGTGTGTGTGTGTGTGTTCACTGATTCCAAGCCTTCAGCGTGCTGATGCTGTTAAAAGTTGTCTATATAAAACATAGAAATGATCCGTCTAAACCATGTGATGAAGACATGAGGGCATCCGGTGTGTTTTTGTGGGAATGCTTCGCTCAATTCAGGTTTCATGTTATGGCACCTGTACTCGACCAAATTAAACTCTTTACATCTCGTTTCCACTGATACTAAACCAAAACATCACGGAGAAGGAGACACACAATGTAGTTAAGAAAATATTTGGGGTCTTTAACCAATTATCTTACCATCTATTATATACCATCTGAAATATCCTTCCACCTATTAATCATCTTCTGTTACAGCTGTTGAACTCCAATTATTCACAGCCTTCGTGTTTTAATTTCTCTCTGCGCAGGAGGAAGATCTCACAAAGGTTATAACGGTTACTGTTCCAAACATTTAGCGAGCAGACACCAGACGACGCAGGTCTCCAGACTTCGGCGTAATGTGAATACTTTACTGGAAGGAACATTCACCAAAAACAAATGTGAAGATAGGGTTACAAAAAGCAATGCATCTTTATTTGTATTATGTTATGTGCAGGAATGCACGTCATCTGTTCCTGAGACAGACTACCGATAACCATGACCAAACGCTCGCCCTAACCTTAACCACAGCAACGTCCCCCACGGCAGATTAACATTTTACAAATAGGCCGAGTTATGCTGATACTTGAAGGGTTGAGACATAAACATTTGGCATTTTAGAGGATGTCTATGACTGCACAAGCTCAGTGCACAGCATACTGTGTAAAGCATGTCGTGCCTTGGATGGCTACACTGCAAGAAGACTCATCGCTTACTGTACAACACAGGCCAGGACGAGGAGCTGACATCAACAAACTCCCATAATCAAGTACTCATGCGGCATATCTGGGCATGCCAAATGTGGCCTGACGCAATTAGTCAGGCTACAGAAACCTTCAGTCCTTTACAATTTGGCACAAGTCGTCCCAAAACTCATCCAAAAGCTCTGATCGAAATAAAAGTGAAAAGAAAGTAAATGCTTCTGTACCACAAATTTGAATTTAGAAATCATTGTGAGGCTGCTTATTTCTTCAATTTGCTGTGATACGAAGATTACTGAAATTAGAATTATCACATTCAGTCATTTGAGATGAAAACTGTAAAAGTGGCGGCGCAGCATTCAGAGAGCGGCACAGATCATTAACAGCATCACAAATTAATGCAAACTGGTTCACACAGACCGCAGGAGTTCAGGTTCCCCATTCGCTTTCACTAGAAAATGTCCAGCATGAAACCTTGGGAGGAGATTATCCAACTTGACTGGAATCCAATCCAATAACCACCATAAATTCATTATTTTTGCTGTAGCAACAAGGGGATATTTTCAAAAAAGTCAAAAAGAAAGTGATTAACAACATTAATGAACATTTGGTCACTTACTGACTTTATTTTTATTTAATGATGCTATCATTCAGGCTCTAATCTGTGAACACAGAGGAGTTGCTATCTGACACACATTACAGCTGCAAAGCAGTAATGCATGGGAGCCTGCACAAGGCCATGAGCGTTTAGCCAGAAGTTCAACATTGCTACCATTGTTGGTTTTAAAAGTGTTATGGGTTGGCTTTTATTACTTCTGTCAAAACATCAGAAGCTGTTGAGCCAGGCCAAGTTCATGGCTGGGAGTCCATCTAGTAAGAGCCTTTAACACAAAGATCAATAGCATATCTGGCAATTAGTATACATAAGCCAAAAACAGAGAGAGAGGGAGAGAGAGAGAGAGAGAGAGAGAGAGAAAGGAGGGTGCGCGAGGGACAGAGAGTGGGACTCGTTTTGTCAGCATTTGTTAAAGGTGGTACAGTAGGTGAGGAGATGGAGCCAGTTTCCGTTTTGCGCAAAATCAACAAAAACAATCAAAGAAAAAAACAGTCGTAAAGACTACCTTTTATTTTGTGACAATACAGGCGGCGTGTAACTAAGACGTGCTTAGAAAATCGATAGCCTGCGTAAGCTGCGGTCACAATCCCCTTCGCGCTTCTCTGCATGCGTGAAAAGCGATTACATGTTCGTCTGTTAATTGTTTTTGTGTAGGTTTCCGTGGAGAAGATGTGGCGCGAGGCGGCGCGAGGCAGCGTCTGCCTCACCTGCACACTGAGAAATGACTGGGGGGGATCAGCAACCGGAAGTCATAATTGAGCTAAACCCAATTTAAAGCTACATATGAGCCCAGCAGAACACCACTATAAAAAGTAGTCGGAAGGCGATAAACGCCTCACGAACCGCGCGCGCACACACGTGCGCGTGGATTACGGGTGGACAAATGAATTGAATACATTTTAAGTTACAAAAATTAAATAACTGTCGCTGCTTTTCTCTATTCTGAATTACGTGTATGGATTTTGTATTTTAACATATCAGGAGGCCAAGCCATAAAATATGCCCTTATATTTTGTAAAATGTGAAAAGATGTCAAATCTATCACATTGTTTTTCTCTTCCTGAAACTTTTAATGCTCACTAATCAATAGGAGCTACTGTAGAGCAGTGAGGGCACAGGTCCAGACCAACAGGCGTAACACGGTTGAGCTCAAATTAAACTCTGAACCTCGGGAGCCTCATAAACTCAACTAAATAATAAAAGATGCAGAAATGTGACAACAAATGCAAAAACAAACCCGCTTGTGGGGGGGGGCATGCCATCCTAACCCAGACACCCCCACCCCCAAAGCACAATGTAAACAAACCAGTACGTATGCGTATATAATCAATCAATATCTATAGTTTGGGCAGTGCTACGTGTACTTGAACGTGCAGTTCATGTATCCAATATGTCGAGAGAATACAGTTAAAAGTAGGTAGAAAATACCATGACAAAGTAGCTGGCGAACGCTGCACTGGGCCCAGTCTAGAGGATTTTACCTAAGCGGCAGAAAAAAAACACGAGGGTGGAATAGACTCCCACGCGTCGTATTCAAAAGTTGTGGGCCTGCATGTTTTGAATGTTGAGAAGAACACGATATTTTTTCACGCCAGCCCCGCGTTTCTCTGCTGCTGCCGCACGCGCGGTGTGAGGCCTCTGGGCTGCAGAGGATCCCAGTGGTCCGATATGAGGGTGCTACAAAGCCAGGTATTTGTGTTCATTAGCACCCGGATCAACAGACTATCAGGGCCGTTTAGAGATCAAGACCAAGAGCAATTACTGGCAAGAAGCAGGATCCTCCACGTGTTCAAGTATTTTTACAAAGCACTCCAATTAGCGTTTTGCGGTCTTTTGGCCAATTTCTTTCTTTTTTTCCCTGTCTGTTAAACGTACACGGCAATCTGATCCATGTGCGCCAATCAATGCGGCAACAACAGAGATGACCTGTAAACGCTGGATATTCCTTTAATTCATTCTTATTTTTCTCAATTCCTGGAAACCATCACTAAACGTAATAACCCCACCACATGGCATAATTAGCATTTTAAAACGAACTACAGCCTCAGAGTGGTAGTTTAATTTTAAATAAACACGCTTGTGGTTTGTTTGGAAGACTGTGCACACATTTATTTCATTTTAGGCCTCACGTGTAAATATTCGAGTATTTTTTTTAATGCCAGAATTTCTTCTAATACAAGATTTGGCATTATTTTGACGAGGGCAAGGCTTTGGCAAAGTTACCAAGTTTGTAAAGGCCTGTAAACATGCAATTAAATACGTCCGACCCTCAAAACAATAAGAGTTAATACCAAAGATATTTTCAAACCCTGTAAAAAATACACACACGCGATAAAAGATAAATGTCTCCAGTTAAAAATGACTTTTTTGCAGAACAACAAATTCAAACTCATTGCGGACAAAAAAATAACACGCAAAATACGACAAATTCAAAAGGCAACAGGTCTCCATAAATCTGTATGGAGCAACCGTCTTTCACATGACTGTATGAACCAGACTGAGCCCCCTCGTTATAAACAAATACATTCATGCAGGAATGAGACGATGGTTTTAAATAATTTCAACAATTCCTAAATCAACCCACCAAAAATAAACAAATAATAAACACGGCCGTTTCCCAGCAGCAAAATCATGTTCAAACTCAGTACATGATTTTTCCGTGTGACGCGAGGAGTAGTCCACTGTGTAGCAGTATGGGCGCTTTCTTGCCCAGGACGCATTATTGATTGACATTCCCTGGAGGAGGAACCAGTCTGCAGCAGTCCGAGGGCCGTGGGACCAAAGCAAAAGTTGCCAGAGAGCGATATCGCGTGCTGCTCGAGCAGGATCGAGGGAAAATGTCGCCATTAAAATATTGCTCTTTATTTCTGAATTCTCATCGCGACGTCCGCGTCTGCGGGCGAGCGAGCGAGCGAGCGAGCGGGCGGGCGCGCGCGCTCCGCTCGGCGTGAGCTCAGCAGCAGCTCGCAGCAGAGCGGTGCCACAGCGCCCACTATTTCAAAAGCCGGGAATGTTATTTCACAAGACTTGGAACGGCTGCGTAAAAAGTTAGTATCCATTTCAGCAACTTTCCTGCTAACTTTCGGGAAACGAAACCTGCCTCAGCCGAGCCCCGGGCGACCGGCGGAGCAGGTGACAGCGATCGAGCTCGGACTCGGGCGCCGGTGTTTATCAGTGACTTTACAGGAGCGCGAGCGACTAAAGCGGCAGCGGCGCTTCTCATCACACATGAAACTTTCTGACACGAGGAACCAACGAAGCCACGAGAGCAGCACGCGGAGAAACGCGGCTGAGCGGCCGGAGCGGGACACGTTTCCAGCACAAAAGTTGTCCCCGGACAAAGCGTCGCCCCCTCCTCTCTTAAGGATATGACAAATGACAGGGACACCGTGGACATCTACCGACGCAGCAGTTTGGTGCCGGCGGCTGAAAGCGATAAGAAGGGGAAGAAAATCAAACCTACTTTTGGCCAGTTTTCTCGCCCTCGCCTTGGATCTCATCTTGTCCGCTTGTAGATTCCTCTCGTCGTCCTCCGTGAGCCCAGAAGCAGCAACAACACTATCTTCATCTCACCAGCATTGTCAGTTTGGACACCTTCGCACATGCGCACAGGCCATTCAATCTGACACCCTTGCCGGGGCCAAAAAACTTTCCAATGTATTCATCATCATCACTTTTTTGTCCTATCGTCTCCCCTTTAGATCACTTATCTCTTCCCCTCCTCCTCTTCCTCCTCCTCCTGCTCTCTCCTCACCACCTCACCTTCCCTCCGTCCCCCCTTGCCATCCCCCTTACCCTCGTCCCCCTCCTCACCCATGCACCCCCACCCACCCCATTCAGCTACTGCCAGCACCTTGGATTTTTACCCTTTTAACAGCGACAACTTGGTTTACTCCGGTGGCGGTGGACATACAGAGGTATGATGAAGTCAAGGTCGTCTTATAATAATACAAATAGCCTTTTATTAGTAGTAGTAATTATTATTATTATCAATAATAATATTTATTGCTATTATTTGTATGTAATACTTTGTATTTATATGGCACTGTGATTTTACCAAAACAAGCTTCCTTGTAACTAGACCTACAGAAACTCGCATTCCGGCTGTTGACGCGGCTGATATCAACATGTGCTATGCCAAAAAGTGGTCGAATTGCAAAGGTTATTTTTAACTTAATTATTTCCCACGCAGGCATAAATAGGTGCACGGCTCGTGTGTAGACGCTCTACACAAGCTTTGATTCGGTTTGGTTTGGAGCGTGTGTGTGTGTGTGTGTTTGTGTGTGTGTGTGTGTGTGTGTTTGTGAGAAAACCTCGTCGTCCTCAGGAAAAGCAGCGGCCAGCAGCTGTGTGACTCACGCACGCACGGAGTCTCCACCATCAGAGTCTGGACCGCGGAGACGGGCAGGTTTTTCTTTCTTGCTCCAATGTTCATATTTCTAACAATATGCAGCGGTCACTTCTTCACGCGCAGATCACCTGAACGAAGGTGGGCTGCAGACTTTCTCACATGACTTTTGCTTGCACCTGTTTGTTTGCTGCAGGCAGGAGGAAACCGCCTTTGCGTTACCGAGTGCAACCAGCAGCCTGAGGTTAAAGGACAGCGAGGTAATTTCAGATTTCTATTTAAGACACTTGTAATTTTTTAGTAACGTGTAGACATTTTTCTTTTGCATTATTGACGTGTTAACGTTGTTTTTGCAATTCAGTTCATATATATTTACATAAGGCATACTGAATGATAAAGATTATTAATTAATTCGAATTTGAAAAAATGTAATGGTCCATTTATGAGTGAAACAACTATTGTTTTTATGTTAATGTTTATTATGAGTATTTAATTATAATGTACTGAAAAATTAAAGTTGTATATTTATGTTATTGACTCCAATGTGCAACAACAACGAAATATAAAATAAACGAGGCTTGATAGAAGCTGTGCATATTATTTTATATATTATATGAAATGAAAGTAATACTGTCGAGGCTGGACGACATATTCATGTGGTGCTTGGGCCTGTAGCCTGCATGTCATATGGGAATGGTTTCCGTTTAGTTTGGCTGCATAAAGGCGACTCTATGTTGGAGCCTATTAAAGATTTGTGGTGATGGAGCAACTGCAGTCTGCTGGGACAGCGGTAGGGATCAATTCTCTGCACACTAATCACGCCACCCTTTAATGGAAAACCGATGCACCACGCATCAAAATTACTATTATAATTATTATTGTTTGCATACACCTATTAAAATAAATAAACAAATTTTTATCAAACTTAAGGTACTGTCTAAATGAATGACGTGATCATATTAAGGATTTTGTCTTGACATCCTAGAGAGGTTAATTGTATTGGCTTTACAAAATGCAAGGGATCGTAGGCCATGTGCGTTTTCATTCTACAGCGTCTCAACCTAAAGTGTGGGGAGTTTTAATCTACATAAAAATTCATACAACATATATAATCCATGCAGTATTAACACATGCATATTAAAGACATATGGCCTTGTAGCCGGCGCATATGGCGACACTGACTCAAAAGGGACCGGTCGATAAACAAATAATAAATCATGTGAATAACAGTGGTGTTCAAAGGTTTTGTTTATTCCTTGGTGTCTGGAGGAAGCGTGGGAGCGTGGCGACAAGCTATCAATAATCCATTGTCTTAATCGATTTGCTCTATCGATGCCTCGTCCTTCAGCAGCGTCACGCAGGAGAAAACTTAAAAACTGAACCGCATTAGGCAGAAGTTCCTCCAGTTGTCGAAATTATTTCCATCAGCTGCCTGAGACATTTGAGGCCTCTGAATATTTCTCACATCGGGCTGGACGAATGGTTTCACATGGTGCAACACCTTTTTAAAAGGAGCAATTAAGTGCGATTACGTTTGCAGAGAAAACGTGTTGCTCGCTCCCCGACACGCGGGCCCGTTTGGGGAATACTTTTCTGCGTCATTTAAACGTCGACCCCTTCAAAGGGGCTGTGGAAACGTGTGGAGGAGAAAATACTGTTTTGGGCTATTTGCTTTGCAGAGTTGCGGCTTTTTTCCCTCTTTTGTGCAGCGGCCGAAGGAGCGCAGGAAGGCAGCACTGTTGGCTCCGTCCCCGGAAGAGAGGTGTGCGGCTGGACGGGCGCTAAATCATCTGCACAGGACCCTCTGTGTTTTAATAATCCTTCTAATTAGCAAAGAAGGTCGACGGACATAATCAGGGACATGGAACAAAGCATTATAAGATAATTCCATGCATTTATTTCGGATTTTTGTTCTGCGATTTATTCTTTTACTGCATTATTCAAGCTTATTATTTAATCGGGTAAGGACTTACTGTCGCTGCGCCTATAGAGGAAACGGTGCGACCTCCGTGGCAGGTGATCTGCACCTACTGTGAACGTGTCCATTGCACTGTTCGAATGCGCGGCACAACCTCTCACGCTGCACTGACTCCTATTAATATGTGGAGAGTAATTGTCTGGCGGGTTTGCAGCTTCGAAGGACACAATTTTCCTCAAGTGGGCTCGGTTTCCTTATTCTCCACCTGGCGGAGCGATGACGTCTTCATATCACCTGAGCTGACAGGAGGCCTTCAGCCGGGCCAAAATATGAGCGGCCTGCCAGCTTTTCTTCTTTTCCTTCGGCGTACAGAGACTCCACACTGGATTTACCACCACACAAAACAGACGCTCTCGTCGCAGCTCGTGACGCTTTGCTAAATGGGTTTAATTATTCAATTCCCGCAATTAGGACAAAAGGTGTTAACTAAGAAAGGGGATAATTAACAATTTGGATAAAATGTAGATACAACAATTTCTTGAAAACTAAGTGATATTTTCATAATAGAACCTATGTCGAAGCTTTACATAAACGATAACGTGTAATCAGGACGCGCACTGATGACTCCGTGTGTGTGTGTGTGTGTGTGTGTGTGTGTGTGTGTGTGTGTGTGTGTGTGTGTGTGTGTGTGTGTTCATAACGCAGTGGATTGGTGTGGTCAGACTGCGGTGACTGTACCCCCACCCTCACACTCATAGTCTGCTGAAACCCAAGCTTTATCCACGATGGAAAAGGCTCCGGGTCTCTGGATTAGACGTTACGCGCAGATAACATCAGCGCGCACCAGATATGTGAAATGGTGCACCTCGCGGTTCGGCCTGCGGACGAGGGAAGCCGGGAGCCGGGGGGACATCAAAAAGCCGCAGCGGGCCCTTTTGTGAGCACTGTGAGCATTGTAAATTTGCGAAATGTAATTCGGCCGCGCTCGGTGTAATGAGAGAGTAAACACGATAACTAGCCGCGGCGAGGCGCTGGGAGGTGCGCGGAGGCGAGCGCCCGTGCACGCGCTCACACGCGCACACTAGTGTGATGCGACCGCTTGCACCTCTGTCACCTCAGACAGGAAAAATGATAAACACAATAGGAAGTGCTCCAGCCCACACGTGTTTCACGAATCGATCAGCACATATTTGGTCAAATCACAGCAGCTAATCAATTAGAAAGCCCTTTATTTCTACAATAATGATGAGTTTGGAGTGGCTCTCCACAGCGGACGACCCCCCCCCTCCTGCACTGAAGTCCCTACGAGCGCCCAGTGAAGTTGTCTAGGTAATTATTAGCCATTAATTGGGTTCAGGACCTTGTGCGTCTATGGGAAATGAGAAATGTGACCGCTAATCCACGGCGTTTCTTTAGGGCCTTCTGCAGTGTTGTTAACATGATGTCAGAGACAGTCGGGCGCTGCGCTCAGTGATAGCAGAAATATGAAGCGCTAAGGGGGCAGACACTGTAGAGACACCGGCGAGCTCTACCGGAGCTCACCGCTGGAAAAGTATTTTTAAAACGGCAAATCAACATTTCCTGTTAAGTGGTACCGACATTAATCAGTCAAGTTTACAGCTTCCAACAACAGCAGAAGGGCGAGTTTAATATTACGATATCCAGGCAACGCGCGCAGGTAGCTCTTCGGTTAATGTTCATCAATTAACATCCAAATCAATTTTCAGCTTTAATATCGTTGTCATCACATATTTGATTGCTTAATTGTATTCAAGTTCAGTATAGCACGCGACACACTGCTGAGTCACTCCCCCCTGCAGGCCGAAACACAAACCTGTAAACAGGCAATATTTAATAATTTCCGCTTTTGCTTCGAGTCTGAAGAATGGTTTTATTTTATGTTCTTGCCCGATTTATTTTCAATGACAGCTGCTGGCTAATTCCGAATGAAAATGAGAAATCAGATTTAATGGCCCAGTGAAAATTAGGCTACAGGGGATCCGTCACTATATTTTCTTATGATAAATGCCAACGAATATTACAGAGCTATATTTCCGAACTAAATCATAATTGAACTGAAGGGAATATAATTATTATTCAGCGAACTGTTCTGTTCTAGCAAAATAAATCAATAAATGATTATTAAAATAATAATAATAACTACAAAACGAAACCCGACCTGACGACCAACTTACGAAAGGTAAACAAGGAATATGCTAAAGCTGAATAAATATGACTGGGAATTAAATCTGCCTCCAAAAAACAGCACGGTCTCGACAACGCCTCCCGTCCCCTCATCATTAATGTTGTTGTTGTTGTTAATTAATCGCTCGTTAATGTCGCCATCCATTTCCCGCAGATCAGAGGAGCGAGGAGCCGACAACGCCGCCAAACAACTGCACATTAAAATATTGCCGAGAGGCTTGTGTGAAAATTACCCCAATGTAGAAATGACCTTAATATGATGTAATCAATCAAGCTGTCTTCTGGGACACTGGGAATCACAGTGTTAATCTTATATTTGAAGCAGTGGGGGAAAATCAGCCCGTCATATTTTACAAGGCAAAGTTCAGCAGCATGGACGAGGCATTCTGCACCAAAATACGGGAAAACGGTATCCACCAAAACTTCACTGGGAGGTCTGAGCGTTCAGCGGAACAGGCCCCGAGGTCTTCAGGCTCCTGCGTTTATTCTATGATTCACATATAAGTGACACACAACACAAAGAGGCTGCATTAGGACTATTTTGATATGACAATATCAATATCTTTTATTTATTTATATGCATCATATATATTTATTCATATAAAAAAATATGTTCTGAAAACATTCCTCAATTAATCAGGAAATAGACGTCTGAAAAACAATGGAAACGTGCACATTTTAAAAACAATTTCTTGTGAGAGAATAATTTCCATTGGAAATAATTAAAATGCAATACACTAATAACAATAAAACACTAATAAAGGGAATATATTTTAATGTTAAGTGTGTGTGTTTCATTATTTGACATGTTAATATTATTTGAGTTAAATTTATGCTGCAATTAGAAATTAGGGCTGCTGTGAATGGTCAAGTCTGCCACTGAAGCTGCCCAAGGAGAGTTATTATGCACCAACACACACACACCACACACACACTGTGGCACACTTGGGCAGCATCATGTGCTGAGGGCCTGTGCATGTTATCATTAACGACTGCAGACAGACGGAACAGGCCAAAGCCCACAAGTGTCCATTTCACAGCAGCCTGGCATGGCAGCAGGTTAGGGCTCCAGAGAGCCGTCAGCCACCGTTCAGCACACAAGCTTCTGGGATTTCTGCTTCTCATCTTTGGGACAAACCCCCTTGAAGGGCTAACCTCAGATCTGTGTTCTCACCTTCTGTAAAGATCTGATCAAGGATTTGGTTCTCACTACGCAAACCTCAATGACCCTTTTTTCCCCCCTTTTACTTCTACTGGCTGAAACTCAGAAGTTTGTACTTACAGGACACAATGAAGGTTGCTGTTCATGTAAAGTACGCATGCAATTATTAATTTGATAAATCAACACGCAGAAGCACATGTAAATGTTAGACATATAAAAGCCTAGTCGAAATAAAGACACGGCTTTAATTCCACCTTTTCAGGTTAAAATCCAAATGTGTTGAAAGAAAATCCCGTTTCACGAACAGATGCAGATCCCACAGTCTCTTCACAACCCCTGAAATGGCCCTGTTGTATTAAAACGTTGTATGTGCAGTGATGTCACCGCAGCAACCTAATGTATAGTGGGGCCCCTTAAGACACACACACACACACACACACACACACACACACACACACACACACACACACACACACACACACACACACACACACACACACACACACACACACACAGAGCAGTAAAAGCGTTTAGCAGTAGGCATGAAGAAAGCTCCACCCAGCGAAGAAAAACTAATGTTATACAGAATGATAATCTGTCATGTGGCCACGTAACCATTCATTGATTAGGTATACGAAATAAGCATATATGTTCAGTGTAGCAGGTTTGTGGTTTCTCTGCAAAACCATGGCTCTTGCTGACACTCTTTGAATGAATTGACCTGCTTTCTGTTGAATAGTACGCTCAAGCTATGCAAACCCTCACAAGGGGCACAATGAGGGACGTTACCAAATCAGAAACATGACTGAATATTCAGACCGACGCCGATGCACGCGCACCTACAATCCAGCACAGAGCTGCTGTACTGTACCTCTGAGGAAAAGGTAGCCTCTTTAGCTCACAGGAGCGGATGACTTCCCAGCATGAGCCAAAAAAACACTAATGCCAAGCTGCACAGCTACTCTATGAGCCTGGCATCACATAGGAAATCAACCATAAAACACCAAACCCTCTGCAACCCAACAAAGGCCAATAAAGGTTTCAACAATGAAGCACAAGCACTATGCAGCAAACAAACCTGGCAGCTCTCTATACCATTTCCATAGAGATTATTTTCTCATTCATTCCTAAGACTCCTGCAGCCTGGCAGTGACCAGCTACATTATTTATTTGTTTGTTTTGCTGCACAGTGTATGTGTGTCCATGAACCAAATGTGTGTTGCCGGACTGACAGAATGATTAATAGGATCCCCTGCTTCTAGGGTGGGGTAGGGGCTTGATGGTGGAGGTGGGGGCTGGGTGGGAGTTTAGCAACACATCAAAAACAACAGCAATTCCTAGGATTTGCAGCCACTTCCTCTGCAGGACAACATTAACCCCCAGAGCCTCCTCCAGCGCGAGCTGGCAAACCTGAGCAGCTCGATAGCTTTCACAGACAAGACCTTCATGAAAATTCACAGACTTGTGGTGGGATGAACTGCAAATTTAAGTCCAGTCACTGTATAAACAGTAACGGAAAAAAGAAGCAGGGACGCATGAAACATACAGAGGAATTTCAATGAGCTGTTGGTGTTGGTGGACAGGAGTTTAATGCACTACCTGAATAAATATTGACCGTGGAGTCTTTTCACTTCGTACAGTAAGTGATGCTGGTTGAAAATGACGACGGGGGGCAGGTGAGGCAGCGGTGATGAAAGGTGAAGGTCAGACGTGAATGTGACTTCTGAAGCCAATGGCAACAGAAAGAGTGGAGAGCAGCAAAGGGCAGCTAAACCAAGCGGCGAGGGCTCTTTGTCATGCGGAAACCAGTCTCTCCTATTGGCTAAATATGAAGGAATAAAACCATGAGCATTGATCTGGTAATTAGACACGTCCTATTAAAAAAATAGCAGCAGCAGCAGCAGAAGCTTTGGTCTCTCACATAGATGCAAGTGTTGAAAGACTGCCCTCCTGTGTCAGATCCATAAACACATGTTGCACACTAGATTCATACTTAGAGGAAGCCATGTCACAGGAGAGGAGGGGGCAAACTGAGAGACACCAACAGCCGAGCTGCATGTACGCTGGAGTTAAACATTAGCCCTGGAAGTGAAAGGAGCTTGTTCTGCCTAGACCTGTTTACAGTGCAAACAAAGGCTGCCCATGCGTTGGTGGGGGGCTATTTATGGTACGGCATATGAAGCGTCAGCCGCGTGTATACGCACAGATCTCTACCTAAACATGGGAAAAGTGCAGCAGAGGGTCTTAACAGGTTGTCATCCTCTTTTCCAAAGTGAGCCAGCTGCCAAATCCCTGAGCGTGCTGAACAATTCCATTACCGCCGTGAAGAACACCCACACGCTTCTTTTGAAGCCAGGGCATTTTAGATGAGAAGAGTTTATTGACTTCAAATTGTTACCACTTGGGCCCTTCTCCTCGCAGTGTTGGCAAAGACAAAGGAACACAACAAAGCTGCGTGTCAGCGCGCGGCACGTGCAGCTCCCAGGTGAATTTCAAAGGTGCGTCTGTTAGGATGAGCTCCGACTGACAGCGCGGGGGCTCGCGCCTCCACGTTGATTGCTCATCAGTGGGAGGATTTGATCGGGTAGTGTGGTTTCTGTTAACATCCAACGGCTTGTTTTACAACCCGGCTCATCTGTGGACCAAATGTGTCACAAAGTCAGATGGGAAAGATTCAGTGTTTCTGCTCGGGCTAATAAAGTGTGACAGGCGAGCCCACCCTGCCTTCGCGTGCCAGTTTCATAAGCCTGTATATGTCACACACTGACATTTGCCATGTAGTGAAAGAGGACAATATGCCACTCTATTTTAGGGACCCCCCACCCCCCACATCATGTCACACGTATGCCGAAAGCACAGTTTTGTTGCAGCCCGTGCACTGTGTAACCTTTGAGGGTGTCAGATAAAACATGGCTGCTGGGGGACACTTACAGCCTGTCAGCTACTGGGAGTGGACGCCTGGACTCACGGGCACCTGAGGACCCACGGTTGTGATGACACCTCTCAGCTTCCAGTACGGTGGGAAAGTCCTTGCTGTGGTTGTGTCTGCCTGTCAGTGCTTCTAGAATTCTAAACTACAGGAAATGACCTTTATGTAAGTAAACTAAAATGCAACCTAAATCTCAAGATTCTATAGTTTTATTTGGAAGTTTTTAAAGCTTTCTAAATGCCGGCAAAGGGCAAATGAAGTGAGCATCATTAACAACAACTGGCGTCATTGTGGTACTTAACAGCAAATGAACAACTAGTTGCCTGCAACAACAGCTCATTGTTGTCTAGAATCTGTTGTTTTAACATTGTGCAGTAGTTTTACAATCAAACATGCAAATGCCAATAACTGGGGTGTTTTTCCCCAGTTTACTGCTTCTGTGATAACTGTTGACAGAGAGAAGAAAATATAATAAAAACCAAATTTGCCCCTGGGAGCTGGATGTCTGAAGCAGTGTTTGTGGAACGGAAAAGGAAAGGAAGTGTTTGTTTGCAGAGTGCTTCAAATCCATTTTGGAAAGAAGCATTATATGAAGTTTATTATTCACTATATCTGGAAAATAGATGACTCAGTGTGTAGTAATTAGCCAGGCATGATTTTTTTTCTCAGTTTGGAAACCTAAATGGAAAAGCTGCCATCTAATGATAAAACAAGACATCTACTGCACGGCCCAGACACACTTCCTGACAGACGGATGTTCACGTAGTAGCCTTATTCATCACTCGCAAAGAAAAATGTGTGTCACTTGCAGTCAGCCAGACTGATCTAAGTAATCGCATTCACAACCAGCTGCTGTCTGGATCGTCATGTACAGGATAAACTGAAAAAAGGCTGAACCAGACACAAACAAGAAAGTCATGAGTCTTTGTTCCACTATGTACTAAGGAATTAAAGGAGGACTGGAGTGATTGGTGGGAAAGCATCAATGTAGGTAACAATATAGGAATAAAGGTGCATGTGTGTACATTTGGGGGGGGGGGGTTCTCTTTGCCACACACACACACACACACACACACACACACACACACACACGTCAGGATTTTGTCAGCCTTACCTACCACTGAGTGACCCAAAATAACAAACTCTACCTGCTCTCCTCAGTGGTCCTGATGAATGAATGAGGTCTCAGCTTGTCATCTCAATCATGTACATGTATATGTGCAATTGTGTGTGATGGTATGTGTACAGTATGACAGTCAATATGCATACGTACTGTATGGATAAGCATAAGCTGTATGTTTGCGAGAAGCACCTTGAACTAAACAAATTTGGATGAAAACATAGAAACAATCTAAAATGTAACCTTTTCACCAAGTCTATCTGTTTTGAAGCTGTGTTGCTTGGCTTTAATTAAAATGTGCTTTGTATTTCATCAAGTGTGAGCAGAGGGGGTGGGGTTGGACGTGCCCTTTATTCTGTCCACCACCATTTTTAGTGAGGAAAGCCAGTGGGTGCCAAACGGCAAAGCCTACTGGATCGTTATTTGAATGCCAAAACGGCAGGAGAGGAAAAGGAGGCAGAAAGCCGGTCATTAAAATTCCTACCACCTTGTTGACTGCATCTCCCCAACAAGCTTTCATTTTCCTCACAGGACCTGTAGGCGAAGGACGATGAGGGAGCGCAGCTTGGCGAAAGAGAAGAGAGGCAAATGTTAAATTGGACATGGCAGGGATGTCCTGGAAAACAGCTCTAGGCACAGCGGATGGAGAAAGCTACACTCTTGGCAAAGACCAGAGAGGGAGGAAAAACAAAGTCCTCCACAAAATCAAGTATTAACTGAGACACAAGATTAGTATGAACGGATGAAAATGAATTTTGGTGTTTCCATTTACAAAAGACTAAACAACAGCCAAGGACGCTACAATGCCTGCAAGAACTATTGTACCTCAGAGGTTTTCATCATCAAATACTGAACCATGAAAACTAAGCCCTTTACACTGACCTCAACTAATATACTGATATGAAAACAGAGTAGTCTAATTTAAAATAAAAATGATCAGCATGGTTTTTAGGAATCTCTAGCTAAGATTTACTATGAGCCGTCTTCTCATGATCACTCTCTCGAAGACCACTTATTTGGCAGTACTAAAAAGGATGTTTAGGAGATTATTTGTATTAATCTGCTTGAGTGTATAATAAGTTGCAGTACTTCAGTGGTGGATAAAATGCTTTGGATAGGTACAGCAGACCTCTTAAGGTGTCATAAAGGAGGGTCATCACAAATCTGAGAGGATGACGGTAACTTGTCAGCTGGTTAGTTTTTGCTGAAGCTCGGTGGAGGACCACACAGACAGCCGGACTGCATTACCAGACTAGCTGAAGTATTGGGATTTGTGCAGTGAACCTTTGAGGTTATGGAGGGTCTGAAAGTGGCCATAGCTATCAGCGACGGCGTCAAGGTCACAATCAAGAAGTCAAACGTGGTCAGTGACCGTCTTTAGCACAGGACAAGCACCTTATTGATTTGCTGCTGTCTCCTATGAGAGAAAACTCAACGTGAAAACATTCTGCAAACGACAGATAATACAGGTCTCAGGGTGAACTGGGGTGGACGCGTGTGTGTGTCTATTCAGACCCACCCCCTTTGGTCTAAGTTACCTGCTGACAGACAAGCCGGCGGTGTCACAGAGGATGTGCTGATGGGCATCAAGTGATGCACGCCGCCCCCCCTGTCGCCAACAATCCTGTCCCACCGGCCCCATTCCTCTTTCACCTATACGTCTGTGCCTCGTGATGCGCTGCGGTAGGTAAGGCAGGTAAGGATGGGGACCGGAGAGAGAGCGAGAGAGGCACGCAGGGTGAAAGGGGAGACTTTTATTATCACCATTGTTTCAAGCTCCCCGATTCCCCCCACTGCCGACTGCTCAAATGTCCTGTCTTTTCAACACACCTGAGCTCTCCCTCACCCCTTCGTCTCCACACCCTCCTCTTTCGCTCGCTAAAATCACGGTGCTGCAAATCCCTCCTTTCCCCCACGCGGCTCCTCCGCTCCCCATTTGCTGCTCTCCTGTTCCTTCCTTCCCTCTCAATGGGCTCACACTGCGTGGGGAGAGGGGGAGAGCAGTGGAAGGAGAGGCGGAGAAAGGGAGAGAATAAGGGAGAGCGGCAGGCCTCTGGCTGTAAGGGAGAGTGCACCTGGATGGGCAGGCTTCCTGGACACGCTGTGAGGGACTATTGTCCTGCATGTCAGCAGCCCCTCTCTTTTAATGGGGCCCGTATATCATCATTCTGATTATGGCAGATGACTGGGACTTTGAGGGGAGGAGATGGTAGATCCTGGAGGAGACATACATGTGTGTGAGAGTGGGAGAGAGAAAGAAAGCGTGCATTGGAGAGGGAGGTGGGATGAAGGCGAGGTTTGGGGACAGAGGCTTAAAAACGAAGGGACCCCCAAATCCCCCATCGACTGAAATCCTAGCACTTAACCCCAGCTATGGCATTGTGTGCTGCCATGGGGATTTTTTCCCCTTTTTTGTGGCCGTCATTCTTTTTAATGGACTCTCTCGCTCCATCTACTCCTCCCTCTCCATTCACCCAGTGGATTCTTTAGCCAAGAATGTTTTTTTTCTTTTGGTTTATGACTTGTTTTCTTTTCAGAGGTAAGAGGAAGGGAGGTGAAGGCCAGTCACCTGTCCTCGGCGGCCTGAGCACCTTCTCAGACCAGAAGCTGCTTTAGAAACGTGAAGACCACTACAAATCCTTGTCATAATTTTTCACATTCAAGTAAATGTCATTATCAATCATCCTGCTGCCCCTGATATAATACATGCTCATAAAACATGTTTAATTATTAAAAACGTTATCATTAATATCTATTGACCCAATGAGCCTTTCATACACATAATGTACATACACTAGGGAACATTTGTACTGATATTTGACTACTGCAATTCTAAATGTTATTACTGCTGATAGGCTGAATCACGGATTGACTATGCAAAATATGTAGTTTTTACTAAACAGATTTATGTATGTTTGTTGTATTTCAGAATAGTAGCTGGACAACTCATCCAAATAATGTGCAGTGTTTTCCCATGCACACTAGAATGTGAGTGTTAAGTGTTGCAATACATCACTTGTGGAAGATGTGATGTAACTGAACAGCAGATCAAAGACTGACGTGTTCATGTTTCGGGTCACAGAGAAAAGAGAGAGTCATTCATTTTAAGAGGACAAATGGCAGCTAATTGAGTAGGTGTTATGAGAGCTTGTCTGGATTCATTTCAAATGAGTAAAGGGTCATTTCCACCATAATTAGCTACCTAGGCTGAAGTGTGTACGGTTTCTGTGCCTCTGTATGTGAGTGTGTGTACAAGTGCGTCAGGATTAAAATATTTAGTTGTTTTGTTTGTTTACAGAAATTTGATATTTTGTTGCAGATATGCTGATGATGTGACAGCAGTCACTTGAGCTGCTTTAACAATGTTAAAATATTTTATTGTAGGTTACTTCAAAACTGTTAGCATACAAATTTAAAATTTCATATGGTTTATTGTTTTAGTTAAAGTCTAACAATAACAGAAAACATTGTCTTAATGCTATTACATGTTTTGCTGTTGTTACTTTTTCAAGCACAGATGGAAATGTCTAAATGGTTTTAAATGAAAAGGACCATGGCTAACTTGTGACATGTAACAGATAATATTTTTTATGTTTTTAAGGTGGGAAATTTACAGAGTGTGAGTGTGTGTACTTTGTATTTGGAAGGGAACAGCTATGCAAAGAGCACAAATAACCCTATAATCCCTCAATACTGCCTGAAAAGAGTCTTTCTGAAAACAGTGAGTCAGTGTCCGCGCAGTGCGTCAGATGAGAAGCAGTTAATGTGTCAGTAATTGGACAGCCAGTATACTTTGGGAAAGGTCTTTCATAAAAACATCCACCCACAGACTCAGAGAGTGTGTGTGGTACACAGACAGCACTTATTACAACCTGAGGATCAACAAACAAACAAACAAACAAACAAACAGACAGACAGACAGACAGACAGACAGACAAGATGGAGAGGGGTGAAAACAGGAGGTAGAAATAGTTCTATTCCTCCTCTGCGTCGGCTGGCAGCTCTCGGGGGATTGACGCGATTAAGTGAGAGCTGTGGATGACATCACGGGTAAGGACGGCCGCTCCACTCGTAAAGTGCCCCTCGGTTTGTGCATCCACAGGCCCAGTGCCAGAGGCAGAGCGTGGGTGAGGGGGTGGGGGGAGGGATCATTAGTGCCATTTTATTGGAGCACTGGGGAGGAACCACTGGTACATGGGTGCAGACGCACAGGAAAACAGGATTCAGACGGGCTCTGTGCTGCAGTCGTTTGATTGCTCCCAGACCCTCTGTAGCGTGTCTACGCACAAACAGAACGCACAGATAGGACTTTTGATAGGAGATTAACACTCACTTTGTGGAGGAGAGCTTTTATTGGTCTGTGTGTTTACAGAAAATTCTTAGTACGTGTGTGTGTATATCGTAACTGTCCTTTTATACTGTACATGCCTGTGCCACTGGGCGTGATGGAAACCAGAGATGTCCTATAGCCGCGGAGATCTGTGAGTGAGCTGTCCGATGACGTTTGTCCGACGTTCTCATAAAACACACCAGGCAGAAGCCAGAATTCCTTTTCGTGTTCAGAGCTACGCCGCCTCCCTTCGCCTCGTTCTCCTTGGGAACGTATAAAAGACGACAGCGAGGATATCCAATGCCTGCTGACACAAATCCCACTCAGTCACCTCCAGATGGGATGGCTGCATTTTACATCGAGAGCTCAGCAGTAGCCCATCCTGACTCATTGTTTCACTCCATATAAAATGAAATCAACCACATCTTCTGGGGTGGCTAAAAACTAGCTGCCTTTTCCAGTCGGGCTAAAAATGAGCACCCTGCAACTTTGTCTTCTGTGGACGTTTGTCACAATGAAACAGCTCATAATTACCCGTGTGGTGTTCAGTACATGAAGCAGGGCCAGCAGACAGTGGCTTGACATGTTCTTTCAGATTTGCTCTGTCTGTGCGCCTCGTCACTGACAGCCTGAAGGAACTGTATCGTCTCCATCATGCCACAGCTAGGAAATGAGCCATTCATTCTGACCGCTGCTGTCGAGCTGTCTGACCTCTCAGGCCTGGAAGGCCCACTGTGGTCTCATAAAAGATGCCAGTCATGAAACAGCCCAGGGGGTAAGTCACTCTTGAGCCATTAGCTGGCGATACTGGATGAGATTTCAGTAGGTGTCAGGGTGTAAGATTGGACGGGGCCAGGAGGTAGGCTTGTGTCCTAGAATTGATAGATATGCTGAGCAAGGTGAAAACGTCAGATCATGAGGAGGTAAGCTGAAGTCATTAACTTCATCATTACGTTTCCTGTGTAAGTCTTTTATTTGCAAAATGCCAGACACTTCTGTACAAAATGAACAGAGCTGGCTTTAAAATTGACCCTAATTGTATCAATAATCTCCTTTTCCAAAAAATTGCAGTCAAACAAATTCCTACAACACACCTTCTCAAAGCACTTGCTATCAATTGGGGGAAAGGCACTATTACCTATGAGCCATTTTAATGGTGTAAACAGGGGCACCAAAGTAAATAGTGAGGTTTACGACTTCCTGTAATCGAGAACACCATATGTTTGATTGTGGTTGCTAATGTTAAACTAATTGAGGGGGTATGAGCTGAGATGCTATGCCGAACATTTACATTCACAAGCTGTGACTCAACACTGGTTGAAGGTGACTAAAACAACTCTCTATTGCATATAAATGTGTTATCTTCAGTCGATGGGGGATCTACTACTACTTCAGGCTTTTTTCCCCACATTCCATCTAACAAGCTAGCTGTTTTGCCCAAGTCTTGCTTTGGTTGTGGATACTATGACACGTTTAAGCATATGTCATTGTATTTTACTGCTGGATCATATTACATTAAGTAAATGTGTGACTCCTAAGACAAAGGGTCATTTCAAATAATTAGTTTACCAGGTGTAGTTTCATAAATTAGTACTAAAAGTTTAAATGTCGAATAAACCAGAAAAACATTCTGCATAAGACACACACACACACACACACACACACACACACACACACACACACACACACTGTAACAACAAAATATGAGCATTTCAATACTCAGACGAAATTCTCATATCTTAATGTCTTTGAGAAAAAAATAAGGGAAAAAAAAACGGAATAACCTAAGAAAATCTTAGCCTGGCACCACTACATACAATGACCAAGAAACAGAGAGACACACAGAGCAAAAGTCACAAAACTCCTCCACTCGGCAGAAATGACTGCCCTGGTAGTATAAGCTGACCCCCACCCAACACCGACACACAAACACACACACCATTTATTTTTGACCCCCCACCATCCCCTTAATCCTGTAAATGTTTTTACAACTTGGCCTGTCACTAGCGAAGCTGGACACTGAGGTGTTTACATTAGTCTAGCGATGCTAGCTGGCGGCACTGAACACACGCGGTCGTCTATCAAAATGAAAGTGTTCCCATAAACATACTAATTACGTAGTGCTTTACTGTTGTCTAACCTACAGATCGTTAAGGTAGTGTAAACCAACATATTAACCTCTCATTAGGTTGGCGGTGCTAATACTATGTCATCATTGCACCCCATTTATCAAACCTCTGAACATAGCATTTATCACAGAGCCAGTCACCTGTAGCAGTAGTGTAGCAGCAGCGCTAATCAATTACATTTATATCCCAACTTACAATATGGATGCAGTATTGGGACACAGCAGCTCTAAACTCGAGACTCAGTCCTTTTTATAAACCTATTTGTTTATAAAGAGTCATGGAATGCATCTTATTACGGATTTATCCTTCACACTTACCAATGGAGATGCTTCAGGATGGGCCGGGCTGAAAGGTGAAGGAAAAGCAAACAACAAGGACTCAAAAACCTCGAACTTTAGGTTTGATTCAAGTTTGAACGTAATTAAAAACAGAAAACAATGTTTAAGTGAAATAAACTATAATAGTGTTTCCATGACTTTCTACTGCCTGATCGGGCACATGTGCTTTGTGAACGCTGACCGGGAAACGTATACAGTACATGGTCTGTTTTTAGCTTCAAGTAAAGTAAATAGGAGAGAAAGAGAGAGTTTTAGTGAAAATGTTATCTTTAGAACGTTTTCTCTATTTCACAATATCCTTCAAGGCAATTCTATCTGACTCTGATCACGAGTACACACTGCACACAATCAGCATTTTGGTCGCGAGTTATGTGAACCATTATCAAGTTCACGTCTTCATTCCTCTAAACAATGAAATCCAAAAATCTATAGGCAGATTATGGTAAATCCAGAGGATGATTTGGTGATTACTGTAACGACCTGAAATAAGACATAATGACAGACATAGTGGAACATGCAGCAGGAAAAAAGCTGGAGGGCAGAGATCTATCCGGGAAGTGTTACTGCTGACATCACACTACTATTTTTTTAATGGATAACTTCATTATCCATCATTGGCACTGAATTACAGAAAGCCAAAGGAAACAATCCAAGTACTTAAAAAGGACCTTCCATTTAGTCTGCAGTACATTCTGATTCGACCATACTGTGCTCCAGCAGCCATGCATGTTTTTGTGTGGAAATGTATGCACAGGTACATGTACTGTATGTCAGCATAAATCATTGTGTTTTGAGTTTAAAAAGGCAGAATGTGGAGCTGAGCAGATCGTTGCGTGAGTGTCTATAATTGGCGGCAGAGGAAGAATCTGCGAGCTGACATCTGCAGTTGATTTTTGGTGATAATAAATCAGGTTTCCTTCTCTGTTGGTGTGCTTCCACACGTCTCTCTCTCTCCTCTGTGTTTCTTTATGTATTACACACACTCACTCTTCCTCTCCTCCTCATTTCCCCAAGCCTGTGGACACCCAAGGACCAGCAGTACAGAGTCCCTGCAAAAGTTTGGACTCAGCCACACTTTTTGGGTGGCCACACAAGTTGAGTTGTGAAAGCCCCTTCCTGGCCAGAGCTGCAGTGGGAGAAAGGGGAAAGAGTGTAAAAAGGAGAGACCTGTTCTGTGATTATCAGCAAGTGGAGGTGCATGGAGACAACGAGGTGTGAACAGGCCATAGCTGAAGGAAGCACACTCCGGCAAAATCTAAACCTGCCTGTGTGGAGCCCAATTTCTGCTGACGACACCTATCTGTATCATACCTGGCTGAGTTAGGAGTAAAGCTTTGCTACTAGGCCAAAGCTCTCCACATCAATTTCCTGTGTAGGCACTGCCTCAACACTGGATTTGAGGCTGAATAGCTGCTGTTTTGATGCTGTTACTCCTTGTTATATTAAACATGAACCAGAGTCACTAAAAAATAGGAGAAAATACTTTTTGGAGCACAGTTGGTGGCGACTGCGGTTTGGAAGGTTACTTTTAATACATATTCCATTGAGGATTACAGAATTCATGTTGTGAAACATAATCTGTGTCTCCACAGATTACCAAAGGTAAATATTGTAAAGAATTTTGATTACTTGGTTTTACTTTTCATAAAATCAGTAAATAAAGCTACTTAAGATCATATTTACTCTACATGTTTGGAACAAATCATGGTTGCTTAGTCTGCCTAATCCTGAATATTTACGAAAATAGTAAGCATTAGATTGTTTCATGTCTTTCATTTATTTAAAAACATGAAGTCAATGGGAGAAAAAAGAAGAAACATAAACTGCACATACATTCGTGTAGAACATAAAACAGTCTTTAAGTGGTTAATAATAATTATACTTATACTTAAAGACATTCTGAGATCATTCACCTATGACATAATGGATCCTGTCTATTTCTGTGTGAACTTAGAGGACAGAGAGAGCTTGAACTAATTACTCAAACCAGTGGAAGAAAGCAAAACTAACTGAAGGCTCCAATTGTACATGACAGCAACACAACTTTCCTTTAGTGCAACAAGGCTACAGCATTTTCTTGGATCACTTCCTTTACAGCAGTTTTACACATGCAACTTCCTTCCTCTGGTAACTAAGGCTAGACAGATGAAATGATCAGACTTTCAACCTTCCTGACCTCTGACCAGCAAGACAAAGGGTCAGTGGTTGGTTCAACAGATGCATGATGGAATGCAACTTCCTATCTCATCTGTCAAAACTTCAAACATAAAAGAAAAAACTCCTTGTTATAAAACCAGTTAAAAAAAAAGGTGGGGAGAAAATACTAACTCTTTTACTATTCACTAAAGCCAGCACACTGTGTTCTACCAAAGCCTTGAGACCTACTTATTATTAATTTCCCCTTTAATTACTTAACCTTAAGAAGTAGAGTACATTCAGTGCAGTGAAACACAGATACAATACTTCTTCCATTCACATGTCTTTTACTTGATTTTACCTACAACTTAATATTAGATACTCATTATCTATCTGGTCTGCAATAAGTGCTCAATTGATCTTTGGGAAGTTCACTGATTAACTAAGGACTAATCAACAAAGAGGTAGTGAACTCCCCACTCTGACCGGGCAGTGTGTTTCCAATTGATTTCCTTTGGTTCTGCATGATCAAGATAATTGCAAATGTGATTTCTGCCAATTATAATAAAATGCTGTTACTTAACTACTAGTGCACACGTGCTTGTGAATGTGACAACTTGTTTGTTATGAAGTTTCTTGAGTATCATTGCTGATAATGTGTTACATATATTCACATGACCTTCCAGTATTCAGATCAAAACATGGAGCAGCACAAACTGGAAAGCAGATCCGCTTGCAATTGTCACACAATCTGAGACATTGAGATACAAAAAAAAAAAAAACACCAGCTCTAGAATGTGCCGCTTGGCAGCAGAGATGGTACACATGCATTGGCAGGAGGATTTCACAAAATAATCTCTACCCTTGACAAGAGGTAACAGCTGTTAATATGTCTGAGTAGAGAAACACATGTTTGAAAGTGATCAGTTCTACATTTTCAACTTAACTATACAAGCATGCGCATGTAATTTTGTATCGTTACAGACTGGAAATCACAGTATAGTCCTCAGTAATTGCAAAGTGAATTGTGCAGCCAGTCATATTTGTTCTTAACCAAAGAGCAGCATCTTCCCCTCAAGCAACCGTAAACATTGGGCCCGATCCTGTCAGCACTGTTGACTGTTTAGACATCTGGTCCAACCGCAGCATTTTACTGATCGTCAGTATCATGTGGCTACACTCAAATACATGTTATCTATTACCACATTTGGAATTAATTCTGAGGATTGCTTAGTGGTTCTGGTGGTGAAAGACCCATCCTCTCTCTTTATGTTAGGAAATTTGTAGGAGAAGGCTAACATGAAGGCATTCATGTGGTACATTTCAGTAAGAGAATCGTTTTAGTCATCTGCACTGTAGGACAAAAATATAACTGAACCATACACATTTATTATTCAGCGGCGTGGGTAGCAGAGAATTTTGAGGAAGCTGAAACAATAGACTTGATTCTGCTGTAACTCTGCTGACATAAACTGGCTACGGGGACACTGGCATTACGCCAAATGACTTTCCTTAGAGTCTTCCTGGATACTCAGTTTGGCTGAGCCACGACACTAGTGTTATGTGGTTGGTAAATCAATTGTTCAATATTTAATATTTGTGAACAGAGGTGTTAACAAATATTCTTCTATGTTTCAGGGCACAAACCACGACCAATCATAGTCTGTCAACGCAAAGACAAGAGGTGGAAAATTCTGGATCTGGAGGTTTATTTTTCTATCGTTAATAAAGACGGTGCTCATTAAACTAGCTGGACCCTACAGTAATCTTCATCCCTCCCCTTAGCTTTTTGAATCTCATATTAAAAGGAGAAATATATGACCTGGCCCAGTTTACCATTAAAAATATATGGGGCATTACCCATACTGTGCACAGGGGTTATGCCACAGTTTTATTGCAGGTTTAAAGCGCAGTGGAATAACAGCAGATTGTTTCCTTAGATAGGGAAAGAAATAGTAGTTGAGCATGTGAATGTACCAGGTGTAGAATATGGCATAACTAAAAGTAAAGTCAGTGGGTCATTCATAAGTGAAGTGAGACAAAATGTTAGCATACATAAAAACTATCCTCTCAACTTGAAAAGTAGTAAATTACAATAATCATCTGGTTACTTCATTTGTTTTTAATTATATAATTATTATAAACTAGTTCTCCAAATAAAGCAAAAGTAAAAGTGTAAAGTGCTGAGAACCACTTCAATGGCATTAGTTCTCAAATAACTTGAGTGACTTAGGAAAAAAATATCTGTTTCTAGATCAATACTTTGTTGAATTAGCAGCTTGATCACAAAATTGGAGTTGATAATCTATATAGAACTAAATCGATACTTGCGAGTCATAAGGGAGATCAATTTCCTGTGGGGGAGGTTTGCCATTGAACATGACACCAAGGGACGAGCGTGCCTAATCCATGTTTGAACCTTAAATTAGCGTGAGCCTCTCGCCATTGCTCCAGACCCCTCCAGAGTGGGCTAGAAGACATGGTCACTCAGATAATCATACACAGGAGTCAGTGCCCCTGTGGTAGATGGGAACTAGACCAGGCTCTGTCCACCCATTGACCCAAACATCTCAAGGCTGCCTGAGAAAAGCTAATTTTCCCCGCACTCCAATACATCCAGGTGTTTTGGTCATTAGAACCTCTGGTTATTAGAAGCACTATGGTGCTTCCTTAACGGTTATAAGGCCAACCGTCGTGCTTGGATCACACCTTCGCAGCTGTAAAAAGTGGCAGGAGGGGTGGCAGCTGGGGAGGCATGCGCAAGGGGGGGCCAGGCCAAAACGCCAGCTTTGTTCTCTGGGGGCTCTGGTTACGTCCATCTCTCCCCACAGCCTGCATGACATTCAATACTGCAACTGTAAATTTTACATTAAGCGTGTGAAATCACAGATGCACATGTCACAGCAGTGTCATAAAGTGAATTTACTTAGCTCAACTTCAGCACGCACCTTAACGTTTTAGGTCTCTGTAGGGGGCTGATGGGGGTGGGGACGGTGGGCAAAAACACAGCAAACAATTTCTATATGTTCCTCAAAAAAAGCATTGTGTTGATGTGTTCAGGGTGCGCACCTGCTTCTATTTACTCAGAATTAACAACAGAGCACCATCATATTTTTCTTTGATCTGGAAAATTAAGGAATAATTGATATTCAGGGTTGACATATTGCTTATTAAAGATTTAATGACCTGTGAATGTGAATAATTACTATAGGTGAAAACTAAAGAACTCAAACACCTTTGAATACAAAAATAATGCAACGGCAATGCAACGTGTGACAAGACTGAAGAAACACATTTCAACATCAATTCATGAAACTGGAATAAGTCATAGATGGTAGAGTTATAGAACTATCACTTCCACAAGTTACAGAACTTTATCTCAGCCTAAGAGCATTTTAAACATTCACAGACAACAGAGCTGCAAATCTGTTTGCTTATTGGTGACAGAGTCCGAGTCCACCTGTTCACTTTCAGATCATCCCTGCACTAAAAATACAAGGAGTGGAATCCAGACAAGTCTCTGTCGTAAACAGCAACGGAGGGAGACCCATACATAAAGCGTTTCACACTTTTGTTACACATCCAGCACCGTGCAAGCACCAGAATTATGCTTCAGTTATGCCTAGTACAGCATATCAGAAAGAAAACAGTCACCTATTACAGAATTTGTTAATTTCTAAAAATACTACTTTTTTTGGTATTTTTTTTAACATTTCAACAATTTAATATTAAAGTCGGTAGCAGCCAACACTTATTAACTTATGAGGTCAATCCCATGAAACTTCTACTCTTCCTGTGCATAAAAGGCTGAATATGACTAATTCATGCATTCCTTTAACCCCCACAGTTAATTTGGCAATGGCTTAATAAATTCTCCAAAGCACCACATGCTGCCTACCCTGTAAGAGTATTCCCCTGCTCAAAGGGTGGGGAGGGCACTATTAAGACTGGTGGCTTGTAAAGTGAGCTGGGAAGTTTAATTGATCTAAAAGAATTTAATGTGGCGTAGTGAATCGCAGCAGACAGCATGGATTTATACACAACCCTGCAGAAACGAACATAATATTGCCAAAGTTTTACAACTGAAGGGGGATTTTTTTTAATTGAGGCCACAAAAATGATTTATTTTGTTTGAGTAAAAGTGCAGTTCAATAACAGCCATGAATGCCTATTTCCATTCTCATTCTTGCTTTAAAGCCGTTTAAAGACTAAGACAATGTACTGTACCTGTGTGTGTGTGTGTGTGTGTGTGTGTGTGTGTGTGTGTGTGTGTGTGTGTGTGTGTTGTTTAATATTAATTAAAACCACAGAAGGCTATTTTCTGTTACTGACCCATTTCACACATCACAAGGCAATATTCACGCCTGAGTTAGTGAATTTAAACTAAGCACTTCCTCTCTAGTGCTAAGTTCATCTTGCATCGAGTTTCTGTGGAAATAGAGAAACCTGTACAATGTGTTAGAGATTCTGAATGTAAATCATGATTACCACACAGCCACAGGCTAAAAGGTTTGCCACCATCATCATGATATTTTAAATTCTGAATATGTTGTGCTATATTTAAAGCTTTGTTGTTATCGTGTATTGAGAGGGATAATATAGCATTAAAGAAACACGTGTCTTGAGATCTAGCAGTGTAATTGGAATTGTTTTCAAGAGCTATGATAAATATTTGTCTGAAATAGCTTTGTTATTAAGTATAAAAATGACTAAGCATGTGTGATGTAATGTATGATGTATGTAACATGATGTTATTTACTTATTGGTTTACTGGAAAGCTACCGTACCTTGTAACGGTAGACAAAAATTGTTTTAGTATAAAATATAGGATGAGCTCAGCTTCAGTCCAAATTCCCCAATAGAAATGGTTGGTAAAATCTCTTCACTACAGGTTTCAGATAAATTGTATTAAGTGGCTAATGTGTAAAATTCTAGCATATAACTACTGTAAGCACACTATGACTGCCTAAACTACTCTTGCCAACTTAACCTAGCCATCCTACCTGAGAAATGCCAGAGACCCGAGTTCAAAAATTGTATTTACGTTACAGTAGGTCACACTAGCGGAGGAAGACTGAGTGAGGGAAAATGTACATAAAAAAAATGGGATTCTTCTGCAAGTAAAAAAAGCATTCAACTGAGACTTCACTTTGGAATGATTTTCAGACAGACACAAGCTCATGGGAGGAAACCAAGGACTCGTTAAATCTAGACCTGGCTCAGATCACACCTAGACCTCGCTATCCATCAGGCTGACTGGACAAAATTTACAGTGTGACCTGATCGGTCATCATTTATTACTTTTACTGGTCCTAAGTGGAGGCAATCACGGGCTGATGTTTGTGTAAGAGGAAACCTCCACCTGCAAGGGTCTCCCATTAACACAAACCTAAGTTGGGGGGAGATATGTCATCTGTCGGCGTTCATTTGGACTGGACGTGCAGTTTGGCCTTAAAGAATTCAATGGGGGATTTTTTTCCTCTCTGAATAAACCGCTGTGTATTTTAAATCAAGCAGATGAGAGACTAATGTGGATGTGTAATACTACCCTTTATCAATTTCTCAAACAGGAACAGATTTCAATCATTCAAACAGAATGCTATTAAAATAGTCACATCTCAAAATTGAAACAATAGCAAATATAATCGGAACTGCACAGCAGAAATCAACTGTGTGTGTAAGACACTGACTCTAAACCACATCTGGCTGCGGTCTTATCTTCTGATCAGTGAAATATCTTAAGCAGAAGTTAAAGTGAAAAGCACAGACTGGATGATGGTGTAACTACTCAAACCAGCCACTCCCTGAGGCTATTCTCACCTTAGGGGGTATAGGTAGCTTGTAACTTTGAAGTGCCGCTCACACTGGCATCTGTTCAAGCTCATGACACGTCCTTTACACGCTCCATTGAACTTGATCAGTCACTTAGCAAATAAATGTACAACCAAAGAGAGGAAGATAAAAAGACCCAGAGGGAGGCAACGTAAAGTAGTAATAAATGGGTGAGACGCAACAGGAATGAGTTCCTAGAAGCTTGGGACCTTCTGGATAATTCCAGAAGTTTTCATTGACTGTAGGTCCAGTCAGTTCACATTGCAACAATGCAAATGAAGAGGGAGATGTTAAATACATAGCAATAATATACACTGATAACAAATAATCACAAAAGACAAATTGTGCATAGTGGGCCTCTAAGGGACGAGAGTGACTGTAGAGGGTTAATACCTGGGTGAGAGATACGTGAGGCTCACCATTAATCAAGACCATGAGCCCATAAGTGTGTATGTCTTGATATTTATATAAACAGT
The DNA here is from genome assembly GCF_900634795.4 of Betta splendens. Taxonomy (NCBI): domain Eukaryota; kingdom Metazoa; phylum Chordata; class Actinopteri; order Anabantiformes; family Osphronemidae; genus Betta; species Betta splendens. The sequence continues at coordinate 7,131,369 of NC_040887.2, read as the reverse complement.
TTCATGTGATGTACTTCAGTGTAACTTCTATAGTTCAGATTGTGGTTGTAGCTGTGGATGTATCGCTTACTAACGCAGGAATAAAAAAGCATTGCCGAAGCAACCCTAAGTTTCTCAGTAAAAGGTGTGGGAACCCAAGCCACAGCTTGGCACTACAGTACAGAACTTGAAAATATAAAATACACAAGAGCTCAGCTCTCATCTAATTACAGGTATGGTTTACCAGCTACGGCTTATTAGTGTTTCCTTAGCAAACTATAAAACTAATGACGCCATTTTGTAGTTGCCTGGGTTTTTTTGCACCTCCCTTTTCTTTCCATGTTTTTGGACAGTGCAGATTATTTTTAGCAATGACTGGTGAAATTTGAAATCTTAGAAAAACCAATGTCCGTTTCCTGCATTGGTCAGCATTTAACATCTTTTTAAAAATACTGTGGATGCATTAACTAAAACCTACTGTATATAGAGTATCTGTAAAAAAAAATACCCATGTGTCTGTTCTGGCAGAGTTTTAGAAAAATACTCCACTGTTTTAATAGTAAAATGATGATACATTTAAAATACATGATAATCCCACAGTGAATTTACTACCAAGTACCATAAAATTCACCAGTGTCCTCCCAGTTGGTGCTCTAGCAGTGGTCTAGTAGGGAGGACTTCTAATAGACTTGCTCCCCCTAGTGCCAAGGGCTTTACTTTCAGCCAAGCCATTCTAGATATCTATTTCTGTTCATGCCTTTCTTTGCATTTTAGCACCACAAACCAGTTTGCTTTAAACAATATTAAATGTTATTTTCTTATGAACATTAAGTGTACACCACCAAATGCATTCAAAGACTTTGCCAAGCACAACTCAAAGGACATTTTGTGAGCGATCAGAGACCACAGGATTGTCCCCAGTTTCACTGCCACAGGTCACGCTTAGGCTGTGAGTGAGTATCAGGGTGTCCAGACACTAAAACAGGCTTGAGTGACTTTAGTGCTGTCCTCAGGGCAGCCACAGCGTTCTGACCTTCCTGAACACTATTCACAGATAGTGCGGCTGAATACTTGGGGACATTGGTTGTTAAAGTTCAGTTCTGCTTGGGTGGGTACGGACACAACACAATAACAGAAAATAAGATCAAAGGCTGCTAAAGTTGAAGAGTTTAACTAGAAATACAAGTTATTGGAAGACATTTTCTTGTGTGCATGTGTCAGAGTGCTAGAAATATTTTAGCACAATTTGTGCAAGCAACTCTGCTTTGGAACGCATAAATTTCTTATGCAATGGTCACAGAAGAGCAGGTCCACCTACAGTATGAGAACGCTGCAGGTTTAAAAGTACATTAAGATCAGTGAAATGCCACTAAAAATACAACTAAGCAAAACTGTCACAACCCTTTTGTCTTGAAAACCATGTGCCTGTAGCCTCACTTCCATTATCAAACATTCACTACCATCCATTAAAACATCTTGTTTGCGTATTTGTTTACATGTCTCTGTAGAAGCCAGAGGTTGTCACCATCATGTATACAATCCACCTATTCAGCTGTGTTTTGATATTCACAATGATGTAAAACATGCACATCTAATATATTATTTAGTCATATTGCCCCAGTAATAAAACACATTTTTGGTTTTCTCTGATGTGATCGTGACATTGTATTTCCATTATTTTCTCTTTAAACATTAACCATGGCTTTGTTGGGGATGCATTCATCTCCTTTATCTACTTAAGAATTCAAATGGCCTGTCGGTCAGGTTAGACAGGCCCTAATGTTTAAACCAAGCTGACAGAGGAAGCAGAGAAAAGAATGTTTTGCCTAAAATCTGCTGAAAACTCACTTTTTCTAGGTCTCTCTCTCTCCCATTACAGTACACTGCAATGACTGCAGTTTAAGGCTTTCTAGTGCTGAGTGGGGATTTCTTCTCCACTTAGGCTGATAAAAAAAAAACTCACAGCACACAAGCACTAGAAATCATCACACACGCACAATGACCAAGCTATACCGTAGAAGCCTATATCCTACACTAAATACATGTTACGTATGTAGAAAAATACTGTATGTACTAAAAAATAACGTTTCAATGCTGGGTTAAATCTAACTGCTAAAATCTACAGTATAACATGGATGCGGATGTGATTTTATTGCAAAAAAATAACAATCATTATTTAACTGTAAGGAATCATTAATATTAATAATAATAATGATAACTGCAACAATAATACATGTGTGCTGATTATTATAGGACACTGTTTGACTTTGACAGCATTTATTAAGACCGAGAAATAATATAAAAGAGAGTAAAAAATATGTTTACGCTCTTTAAAGTAGAATTGGTTGATCAAAAAAAATGTTTTTAGAGACTGATACTGGACTGATGTAGACCTTAAAAGTGTCAAGACCACCCTGCAGGTGGGATAAAAGACCCTTGTTATCCCAAAAGTTCCCATTCTGTTACAGTGATTATAGAAACCACGGGTCTCCTCCAGAAGCGCTGAATGTTCCCTCTTGCTGCTGGTCTGCTGATTGGCAAGCTGCTCAAAGTCTTTCTCACATGGTGTCCTGACTGCATCTGAATCAAACCCTGATTAGATCAAATTGCAAGGAGAAACCCTGTGTACCCATGTGCCCACCGTTGTATCACCTCAGTGCCAGGAGTTAAATTGGACTTCTGGAGGCAAGGAAGCCCTGTCTTTGATTATACATTGACATCTACAGGATGAGATAGTAGAATCTATGGGGAATTGTACAGTATGGCTGTCATGAATGAAGGAGCTGAGTTGTCAGGTGTCAGAGCTCAGTTCCTGCTGGTTCACCACCAATTTAATCCCAGTAACTGGCAAAAAAACACTATGGAAGGATATGATACATCCACAACAACTGGAAACGGAAGAAGCTGAATATATTGCACCATTATTCCTCAGGTTGTGTTTAGACCTTCATCTTTTTTCAGGGACCAGGTAATGATGCACATTCCACATTATGACATCTGCAGTAGCAGGCAGTGGGGATGGAGGAGCCACTTGACAGATGTGCTTCTTATCATGCATGTGCCAGCTACACCTTCTAGATGATAGTGAAGGCTCTAACACAACTCAAGCTCAAGTAAAAGAAAAAAGTTCATAGACTGGAAAGGCTAATGTCTATTGAAACAAATGATCAGATAAGTAAAAGGGCCAGAAGTTATGTGTGAATTTTACCCCACTCTATAATAATTTTATTAAAAGTCCAACTCATTATTAGCGAAGGAGACACAAGGGTAATGAATGATACAGTAGACGTCCTCCAGGCAAACCTGACAGGTATGCCAGGATGAGGGACAAAGAGAGCAAAGAGATGTAGAGTATGTGTGCATGTGTGTATTATACATTGTTGTCTCATATTTATTACGATCAATTTAAATTTTAAGTTACACATTTAGGTTTACAACCTAAACCCCAAACACCTCTACACACACACCCAAAAAATTGCAATTGTAAAGCAACTGTTGTGTGTTTGAAATGATCCATTGTCTGTGCCGAAAAACAACAACAACAGCCTGTGGTCTATATAAGCATCATTCTAACAAAGTGTGTGTACAATGGGTCACTGTGGAAAAAAAGAAAAAGACAGCAGTGTAGGAAAAAAAGATGATGATCATTAGCGTTTGATGGATCTAATGACTGGGTAGGATTTATGTAAAGCGTAGTTGGATAATAGGAAAAAGGCAAAGGGAAGGAAAAAATCATTTAGAACAAGAGATGAGGAGGGGGGAGTTATATCAATGGCATGCCGAGGGTGTAATGACAGCAAGCTGAGAGGAATCATGACGAGAGATATAGATCAATAATTCTTTCATTATGTTCTAAAGAACAGGGGGATGACAACAAAACGTAGGGGAAATGGAGTAATAATTTGCTTGATCAGTACACAAGGGAGAGGCACGAGCGTAGGGAAGGGGTCACATAAACAAGTGGCAGCATCTCTCCCCAGAGGACCAGCTGTGATGATGAGGAGAGATGGCTTCACTGGAGTCTAGAGGGGTGAACAGGGGGACGCGCTCCGCCAGCTTCTTTCTCTTGGCAGGTAAAAATGAAAGTCAACGTGAATGGGCTGGTGCACGATAGCCGTCATCTGTTACGGGTAAATTGAAGTGTCAAGCCCTCAGTGTCATTCCCATGGTTGGATGAGAGGGAGACGCAAAGACAGAAAGCATTATGGAGTATTCAATGGGTGATCACCGGGTGCAGTGGGAATGTTCCAGCAAATTAACTCCCGAAGGAGAGACGAAGGCAGGGCTGTCAAAGAGACAGAGGGATGGGAGGATAAACATGTAGACGGGTAGGGAGAAATCATTTGCGAGTTCCTGGAGCTCAGATATACTGACTCACGTGACAGCCCTGCCCTGTGTGCAGCTAAATCGTGATTATCGTTTATATTCTAACTGTATGAATGCCAGAGTCTGACTACTGAACACAGTGTAGCTCCATTGACTGTGAGTTGAGATATGCAATATACATTTACATATAAACATTTAAACGGTTTCATTTAAGTTGGCTGTATGCTACACATAGACAGACCAGCCTATGTGAACATATGAAATCTTCCATTGCATGAAAAAAATGTTCAGAAGTTAAAGGCATGAAGACCATGATACAAAATGTGGGTATATACCTGTCTTTATACAGGTTTTCCTGTTACTCTCTATTGTATATGTTCATGTGATGTTAGCACTGTATATTCAGGGAGAAACACAACACACTGCTGCTTTGACGTTTTTCCTGCTACACTCAGGCTCTATCCTCTTGGTTAAATATTTATAAAGATTCCTATTATAGTATTAACTATTTATTGATTTATATTTTTTAAGATTTATAACAGCCACCTACAACTGCAAGGGAAAGACTTTTTTGAGGTACCTATCCATGGCTATTTAGTGCTTTTTAATGTTCATTCCCCACCTTTTAGTATTCAGAAAGAGAAAACAAACTCAAAAAGAGGCACATAAGGAGAAAGACAGAAAATACTGTAGATAGGAAGAGCAACCTGACTCCATATTGCTCCTGGTTATATGTTAGTGTATTAGCCTCCTCCTCCCTCTGGAGCAGATCGTGCAGTGGTAGCACAGGCAGAGCCTCGATAATGAAAATGTATTGCCTTGCTTATTGATTTCTGTCTTCAGACATTCTTCTGTTGCTTCTGCTCTCACCTTAGCGGTCAGCAGCAGAGATGAATGAATACTGGTGACCAACTTGCTTTTAACACCACAGTTTAATAAAACACACTCCATGGCCAATTTGGTAGCAAAACGGGGTAAAAAGCATTGTCGTTCACAGATTCAGAAATGATTTGGGTTTGAGAGTTGGACAACCAACTAAAGCAGATGAGGGTCTGATTTACCATCATTTAGGGCACTCACTCAAAAGACAAGGGAGTAAATGAATGTCTGAGAATGTCTGTGGTGGTCAGTAGGAGGAGGGATGCATGGGTCTGGGGAACGCTGGGTGAGGGTAGGAAGGAGGGTGCAGAGAGAAAGAAAGGTGTTGGGATTCAAAAGCAGAGTGTGCTTTTATGCAGTGACCGCTGAGTGACAAGGAAACCATTAATGGAGTAGCACTGGCCAAAGGGATTAGGTCCACACATGCATGGCTATTATTCAGGCTAATTAAAGGCTCTTTTTCAGGGAGGCCAGGTTTACTTCTACAACAAAGCCAGCGAAGAAAGAAGCAGGAAACAGCTCAGGCAATTTTGCTTAGCAGGCAAATCTTTAGCATACGTTGATCCGGAGGGGACAATGACTTAGACACTTTGGAGAACCTTGTCAGTGTGAAATCAAATAAATGGCATGTCATTTAAATGCCTTTATTAAAAGGACTGATCCTTCACAATCTTGCATTCAATCTACACTCAATTCATTATATTATAAAGATACAAAAATAAGTAATGAAGTGTAACAACCTCAGTTGGTGGGATTAGGGCGATTGTAGACAAAGTTGGTATCAAATTAATACATGTTTTGTTTTAATGTGATTTTAAACTAATATTTCAGTATCTTCTCAGGCTCAAAACACCAGTACTGCCTGGAATCTAGTTTAGATAGCCAACTCATTAAAACTGATGGATCAGGTGTCCTTGCAACTCACCTGTATGAAACATGAAATACAAGACCTAACCTTAAACCTAAACACAATGACTTTTATTCTAGATGAAAGGTTGCTGGCTGGATGCTGGCATCAACATTACGAGCTGGAGGCAGCAAGATACAGGTGCAGCTAATTGAACTTAAAAAAAAAACAAAAATGCCACAGTTAGTAACTAGCCTTTGTGTAGTCACGCAGTGGTAGGGTCAGGTGTAGTTTTATTAAATAGTGAGATCCAGGAAAATGTGTCCCCTTCAGAATTTAAACTGATTAAAGACCTAGATACAGGCAAATAGATAGATAAAGACAAATAAGTAAAACTGTAAATATTATGAATCGAAGAATTCAAAATCAGAATTCCTATTCAGAAGCATTTTTAATGTCTTCTCAATGTACTAAGTTTGTGTTATACGCTGTGTGTTCTAAGGTTTGTGTTGTGTACTGTAATTACAGCAGTAGTGCAAACTTCAAATTCTAATTAAATTATTTATTAAATGAATAAATAACTGAGTAAATGATAGCAAATATTAAAAGTAATAACACTATAGCGTGACCATTCTGGAGCTTAGCCCAAGCTCAGTCACCACAAGCCCTGAATTAACAAGTCAGTCACTCTAGCACCACAGCTATTTACCAAGTCGTCGATCTGGCCAAAAGACAGAGGCCACCGCACCCCCTTTGCAACACAGGCTGCTATTCACCAACACGGGTGGTACAACACTGGGATCAGTACCGGTTCTGTCCCTGATGGCTGTAAACGGCTGCGCCAAGTATCTTTGCTAAGGGGATTTCACCCTAACAGCTCCTTGGAGATTGCTAAAGGGCCTGTTGGCCCCTGGAAAAGCAAGAGCTTTACTGATGCAGACAGCCCCGGGGACGGAGGCAAGGATATGGGAGGAAGAGAGGGAGGGGGACAGCACTTTGCTGGTTTTACACCCACGCACACGCCACACTGGATCAGTCAGCAGGGACTGCACCTGACAGTTGACGTTCAGCCGACAACGCAGACAAGCATGGGATGAGAGAGTGAGGACCGGAGAACGAGAGAGACAATGTTAGACTACAGTGAATGACAGACAACAGGCTGATGGGAAGAAGCAGGTGTAATGGGGTGTGAAGTGGAAGACCTCAGGAGACAGCGAAAGAGACCATTTGACTGTCAACATAGCGCTGCCTTCACCCCATTTTTTTTTACTTCCTCCATGGATCAGTTATTCACATAAGCTCAGAGACCTGCAATCACAGCAGTGAGACTGCGAGGAATTAATTTAATTAGCAAGAAACATGTGACCACTCTTACCACTCTTAATGCTTAATGTCAAAGAAGAGGCATTGTCTTCAGAAAGGAGTCAGTGGAGATAAATCTTCTTATCTTCTTCTTCTCCTTTGGTTTTTATTATTTACAGATTGTCTTCAATAGACTCAGTCTGACTGGTGCAGTAAATGTTAGCTTTTAAGGAATTGTCAAGTCACATTAAAATAAATAATATAACAAATATTTTAACTCATCCGATGACATGTATCTGTGTATTAAAAAGTCTTACAGCCTAAGCTGAGGTTGTACAACTTAGGTCACAGGTTTGTAACCCTGTGACAACCCATTGTTTCAATCAGTAGCCCTAAATCCACAGGACATTTGCTTGTTAAGTTTACTGAAAATAAATAAGGCTTTTATGATGTGGCAATGGAGAGTAAAGGCTTAGTTATGCTTCCACTCAGACAGCTTTGAGGACAAATGAGTGATTTGGAAATCGGTTTAACTATTTGACCGATACTATGAGAACATGTTTACATAGACTAACCCAGGTTACTGGCAATACACACATGCAGTTATGCATCAGAAGATTTATACTGGCAGCTTGTTTAAAGAGGACTGGTTCCCAGAGTTTGACTACATACAGAATTACAAGATCGCTGTCATTATTTTTGTTTTTTATTGTTTTTTGCAAGTAAGTATAGATGTGTGTGGGGTCAAGGATAGGGTGACTTACTTAGACATCTACCTGACAGTTGGGCAGATCAATAATAGAGCTTAAATCAGCTACATAAACTCAGTTGTACTTCACTTACTGTATCGCAGCATTCAACTGAATCATGATCATATCGACTAGAGAGGATGAATAAACAAACACAAAAACACAACAGTTCTGGTACTAGGGTTTCTCATTTCAATTCAAGTCAATTGTTGTTTATCCCCAGGCCTGACACCCAGACACAGAGGCCAGACATGCAACAGTTCCCTCACTTGCCGCTATTTTACCGCTCATCCATCCATGGCTGGTTCTGAGGAGTCTGTTTTGATTAGCTAATTACGTCGCTCTACCTTCTGTTTGGTCTCTTCATCTGTCTATCTACTCACTCCCTCTCTCTGGTCATGATAACACACAGTAACACAGGAGAGGAAAGAAACTGCTTCTTAATTTTTCCTGACAACCTCCTTTAAACACACAGGCCCAAATCCACACTCTAATTGAAAGCACATTCCTATTCCAAACAAATTAAGCACAATTAAAAGCCCTGAGTTATGAGTATCTATCACTATGCAATGTTTTTGTAAAATTCACTGCGCTTTAGATCAAAGTCTCTCGACCCCTCAGCTTAATTGCCTCATTAAGAGCTCCCTTCTTTGTGCTACGGCCTTCATAAATACAGGCCCTGCTCGTTTCATTTGGGAATTACACTAAAAGACGCCCCTTAAACTAATCGCTTCCACATTTTCAATAAAAGTTCATCTGTTTTTAGGTAGGGAACAGAATGAGATTTTTTTCCCATTTAAAGAGCATAATTTGCAGGGCCCTTTAAGTTTGGAGTGTGATATATCATTTCATTGTGTCTGTGACAAGGCACAAACCTGTAACCATGTTTAGCTACTTTACAGAATGTGCTAAAAAGCCTCCAAAAACATATCAGCTGTATGGTGAAACTCTTAAATGTAAGAGCTCATAACCTTGGATACTTTAGCTTAAGGGTCTTAGGTGTGGCATTTGACACATCATAGCAGGTGACAGGAAGGAGGTGTCACCACCAGGAACCAGCAGATCACATGACAGGAAGATGATTGTGTGCAGCTGAAACGGCTCCCTCTCTACCGTGAGCGCCCTCCTCCTCCTCCTCATCACAAAATGCTACCCGAGCATGGCTGGCTTTTAATTTAATCTTATAAATGAGGTGCGCACTTCTAGACAACATGCTGTTCCAATTTGAAATGGCTGCTTTATTGGGGGACAGCGACACTGGGGAGAGTGAGGGAGAAAGCAAGAGAAAAGAAAGGGCAGAGTGAAAAAGGAGGGGGTTGCGAAGAAAAAAAAAGAAAGCCAGGGGAAAGACGGTGGTATGGAACATTTGTTAGTAATCCAATTCCACATACCATATGGCTTCATTACCATTATGCGGGAGAGAAGACTTCAGTCAGTCTGAAAATAAAGACCTATTTAGCCCCATCCAAACTGACCCCAAATGAGACATGTTTGTCTCTGTGTGACAGTGTTAGTGTTATTGCCCTGCTCATGCATTCTTTGTGGTCGGTTTAGATTGAGCCTGCAGCTGTGCATGGTTACAGCAGTGTGTGTCTATGTGTGTGCGCACGTGGCTGCCTGTGTCTGGGTGTGTGTAAGATAGGGATCGGGCGGTTTCCCAGTGACTGATTATTACGGAAGAGAGGCCTTAGTCATTACTGCAGAGGGAGAGAGAGAGAGAGAGAGAGAGAAGAGAAGGCCCATAAGCCAGCTCCATTCACATGTGAAGATGACTGATAATGCAGGAGCAGCAGGACCCCTCGCTGGGTTCATTGGCCCCTAAGTGCTCCTTTGCTGAATGTGTCCCTTATCTTGCCTTGACAGCAGTAATAGAATATGCATAGCTCTATTAGCATACAAGGTAATGGCACCCTTGAGGGAGGGCACTGACATAAAACTTTAAGTAGAAATCAAAACATTGGTGAAGGCAGAAGGAGAATAAAAGGGGTTATTGTCATCCAGTGCAAACATGGCCAGAGGGCTTCACTGGGACTGCATGCAAGGTATGCTTCCTTCATGCATCCATGCACATGTGTCTGCACACACGGAAGATGTACTTTAAGAAGCTTGATACTGTATGCGTGTACACACACACACACACACACACACACACACACACACACACACACACACACACACACACACACACACACACACACACACACACACACACACACACACACACACACACACACACACACACACACAGTATGCACAGTTACCACAAGTACATAAATAATTAATTATATGAACTGATAACAATTAAAGACGCTCAGATTTAATTCAAGCAGTCGGACTGACTGTGGCATTAACCATGAAGAAATAACAGTTATTTTCATGCACCCCCTTTTTCGAGATCATAAATTATAGAATAAACTAACATAATTACACAAATAAGCCAGACCTTTCCTTGGCTCACTTTTGGGTCATTCTGCCTTTATTCATGCTTTACTCTGATGAGTTCAGGTGACTTGATTATTTCCTCTTGGGTCATTATGTATTTGCAATACGTAAAAGTGCCCTATAGTTTTGGAGAATTTGGAAGAATCTGTGCAGAGTAAAGCCAGTACGCTTTAGAATTAATCATTAAACACTAATGGCATGTTTCTGTTTTCCGCAGTACACACCCATGTCGAAACACTGCATGCTTTGGGTCATGAGCTGTTCCCTTCCTTCTTCATACAGTACATCAAGTTTTTCTTCCTTATTATTCTTTTTTACTTTTATCACTTCAAACATTTTTCCCCAAACATTCCAGCTCTTCTAGGTGTTTTCTGGCCTTTCTGCTCCAGTGTTGTTCACCTTATTACATAGTCAACTGCTAATATATAGCAATATCTTGACTAAACCTTGACAATGATACTCTTACCTCCTCATCTGTTGTCCTTCCCTGACTGAAGGCTGTGAACATTCTTTTTCACCATGGCCAGAATTGTGTGGTTATCCACCTTGGTCATCCTGTGGTCTCCCAGGTCCTTTCCTGTAACAGGGCACAATGTGGATATGTGAGAAGCACACATTGTGTGACAATAGTTTCTACCAAACCCGTTGCTGCAGCTATTATTTTTAAATTCATACAGAAACGACACATGGCCGTGTAAGAAATAAACTCTACGCATAAGAAAGTAATTTACTTCTCACACATCAGTAAAACTGACACAGAGAGGCCAGGTATAAGCAGAGGTCTAATTTAGTCTGGAGGGACCGACAGAAAAGTCAGCTCTTCCACATTAAGTTTTATTAAAGATATTAACCTTGAGGAGGGGGCCAAAAAAGTTGTGTCAGTGAGGGTTAAGAATTAACACCAGAATGAACAGTTCAAATACAAAGTGTAGTGCGCACACACAAATCACATACAACACAGCCTCTTCCTTTCATTGTGTCTTTGTTTCAAATTCAGTAAGTGAGCAAAGCAAAACCAACGCTAATAAGGCAATAATATCAGTAATTGCATCCTCAATTGCAATTATGGTGATTATGGAGTCCTCTTTGATACGTACTTCTGCTGTACTGTCGATACAAGCCATATGTGAACACGGGACAATTATGCTAATCATTCCACACTCAGGCACGAAATTCTAAAGTGAAACTAAGTTCACCGCACTGAGTAGAAACCTCAGTAAAGAATGACCCTCTAATCTTGAAACAGGAGCCATTAGGATGTAAAAATGAGGGTTTGATGCACATCATTGTAGGAAATTCAGCAATGTTTATGCTAATTAGCATAAAGACATAGACTAAAGAGCAATGTTGATGCTACGCTTAATAATATAAAACTGGCACATGATTACACTTTGTCCAACTTTCATAGGCCATTTTGGCCCCAGCTAATGTGCTTGGACTCAAACAGTGCAATAAAGCACATTCTAGCGTTGTAGACCAGGCATTATTTTAAAAAGGCAGACACCATTAGGAGCCATCAAATCCATCTCAAACCAGGCAGCACAATTTCTTTGCTGAGAAAGTGGTAAAACAAAAAGGCAGCCTTTTCTAATCTGAGGCTTATTTAATATGTTTATTGCATGGGTGGCCAGTTTAATGAGCAGTCTCTTGGCTACATCTCTTCAGGAATACAATAGGGATCCATTCCAGCCAGAATCCACCGGGCAAATACAGCATGACAACTGCGCAATGTCAAAAATATTTTGCCTCCATGGTAACGTCAAAGCCTTCATATACGCAATAAATATTCACTGAAAGTGTTTTTTTTTTCTCATTGTTAAGGGTTTCCACATTCAGCTCAGGCTGTGGGGTCCCACTGGTAGGTTGCTCCTGCTGGTTGGTCGGTTTAGTTAAAGATGGATGGGTGTAGAGCAAATACTGTTGTGAGTTTCCTTCTCATCTATACAGATGGTTTGGCAGGGTGACAAGACAAACTGGGCCTGGCATCAAACCCCGACCTCTATTTCATGGTGGCTTAGCACTTTCTTTCTCACTAGATTAAACTTGCCGTGTTACGAGGGTCCAGATTTTCAGACTGATTTACCAATCCAGTGACCAATACATTTTGCCATATTGTGAACTGCAGTTACTGTGGACCACCGAATAAATCCACAACTGCCTTTATTTAACGCAAGAGCAATTCATTCTTAAGGGTGTGACATTAAAATCAAGATGATTGTAACCATTACTGCTAAAGGAGAGTTTGATCCACAAATCAAAAGCTGCATAATGTAGAGTAGAGAGTGTGAATGGGCAAGTATGAGCTTCTTTCTATATGTTTTTGTTTCTTCAGGCCCTGCTGAAAGCCTCTAATCCATAAAGTGCACAGTACACAAGACACTCAGAACAACACACATCCTTTCAAGAAACGGGACCAGAGCCTAGGATTTCCTGGATCTCTGTGCAGGCCCCTTTTCTCCACCACATGTACACATGCATGCCCCCCCACACACACACACACACACACTCACACAGACTCAATCGACAGAGACACAGGACAAGAAATGAGGTGACGCGTACTGCTCTGGTAAATGAATGGGAGGAGTGTGCATGTTACTGGAATTTAAATATGACACTTAAAAGAATCACTAGTTACAAGCTAGGGTAGTTGCTATTCGGTGCTGGTTGGTGCTTGGTTTATCATAGAAGTGTTTGGTTTATCAATAAAAACTTCAACAAAAATACTACTGTATTCATATTTCATAACAAAACTGTTAAAACTAAAAAAATAAAACACTACTGTAAAAATTAGGTAAATGCGACTACTTCATATACTACTTTTATACTGTACACACAGTTTAATTTATTGGTACTGTATCAACAACTACATACCATACACCATACATACCATAATATGCATGTTGTCTTGAAACATTAAATGACACATGATGCCCCACCTCTACATTAATAGATACCTCAACTTTGACCTAGAATTGACCTTACTCTGAGTAGTAAAACATTTCCTAGTTCAATATTTCCCTGTTTTAAGAAAGCTTCAATTCTTATAGTCTAGATATAATCTTGAGTTATGTATGTCAATATGTGTTTTAAACCAGGCCATTTGGCAATGGGAGTTGATTGTGTACAGACACTAAGCACGTACTGCATGTACTATAAATGGTATTGCTTTGTAATTGGTTCTGTTCTGCCTGCTCATATTTCTGCATTTTCTATGTTTTACACATTCATTTTAAGCATTTTACTCAGAAAAGCGTAGCCAGGCAACAGCTGTGTAACTGTTACTACATCAGTGGGGCAAATATATTGCAAACATTTCATAGAGTAGTACCAACCATGACTGCGTTTTTGCATGGTATGCTCCTTTCACGTTCCTCATACAACTTTGTTTATTAAATCGACAAACCTCTAGGTGTCCAACAGGGATTCTAGCCCAAGCACAGCTATGGCTCACTTAAGCATGAGATTGAGTGGACTATGCATACACACAGAAGGAACTATTTTGATTACTTATTACTTAACCTGTAATGCATTCTGACCCTTTTTTGTCTGCATGTCCTGCTCCCCTCGTTCCTCTTCTCCACCCCCACCAAATAAATGGAAAAATATTCACTGCCCGGGGCTACTGCTGAACTTCTCACTCTCTGCATCCAATTTGAAATGGAGTTGCTATGATGTCACTGAAGCGTCCAAACAGAGAGGAAGAGGAAAGGGGAGGAGGCCGGGAGGAAGGGAACAAGAGAGAAGACCCAGCAACCTTCAGACCTCCAAGGTCACACTTCTTAACCCCACTGCAAAAATCCAATAACACTTTATGAATGTTTTAGTTAGAAGTCATTAATGCGGCCAAGCATCTGTTTCAAAAAGAATACAAATGCTGTCCTGCTGTGCACTTTCCCAGCTTCCCTCGCTCTGACACACACACACGCACACGCACAAAGTGCCGCTGGGCACAACAACCTGATGTTTAAGGAAAAAGTAGTCCCTAGGATGTGGCCTCTACGGTGCTAAGCCACAACCATCTCTCTGGAATTGACTGGCCACATATTCATTAGTTAGGTTGAACAACAGGCCTTTTAAACATACCCCTACACAACATCTTTCACAAAAATATTTGCCAGGTCGTCAGCTGCTATTGACTTTAAATAGCAGGTTCATCACACAGGTATATATTTTATGTAGACAGATCTAGCTGTTGAAATAACACATGTATTGTTACAGTATTAATTGAAATGTTCATTGTGATTATTTGTTAAACAGGAATGTAATCTTTGGAAACAGCTCTAACCTCTGGTCCAGTTTTGTAAAATCCCTGGAATCACATTATTGGTGCTTAAAATGAAGGTGGTTATGTTTTCACCTCCTTGCAGGCAACTGGAGAAGGGTGTGAATGGTCTCTTTGAAACTGGATGTCAGAAGGCTGGTAGCAGCATTCTGAACCTCTATATCAATTGTTTTACAAATGGAATATTTAAGATTAAGTGTAATGAAACCCCTCTCTATATAATGAGTGATAGGACAGGCAGCAGAAAGTGAAACAAAGTTAGCGTGAATGTAAAAGTCAGCTAAAAAATGGTGAAATAATCCCAGTGGTTTTAGTAGCAGAGGCTTCTAGCAGAGGTCTGAGTGTTGCAGACCTCTGAGTGGATTAAGTAGTAGACCTATATTTCCAGCTAGAACAGTCCCTCAAGCATGACTCCTTACCAAATGCTGCCCGACACACTCTGCAAGCTACATGTTCAATCCAATTGGTAGAAATAAATTCAGTGAAACACTATGAGAATGCCTGCATTGGCAAAAGGAGCAAGTGTTTGTGTGTTTGTACCTGCACTGTGTACATCAGTATCTCTGCAGCACACAAGTGAGTAAGAAGGCTCAGCAGTTTAAATAATCCAATAGGGTTGTGTAACCTCCTATTTACCTGTGTGGGAGCTCATAGTCACAGGAGAAAAGGCCACAGGGAAGAAGGGAATAGAAGTGTAGCAGTAGCCATGATGATGATGGAGTGTCTACAAATATGACTCCAAACAGGGTCATTTTGATTTGGCGGCAATACACAAAGGCTGGCCCGTTAACTCCTGACCTTTTGAGTGTGACCTGTGGGGGAAGGGTCTATCTGCCGAGAGAGGACCGAAAGAAAGGGAGAAAGAGAGAGCGAGGGGCTGTGCAGTGTCAGGCCCATTATGACCCGCTAAAAACTCGGGCCGCTCTCCTGCGAGGAGTCATCCATCATCGGGGCCTCTCTAATCAGCATGTTTGTCACTGTAACTAAACAGTGGGCTGAGCCACATCGCCACGCTATTGGCCCTGACAGGGAGAAATAAATCTGCTGCCGGCCAATGGGCTGCAGGCAGCCGAGCGTGACAGAAAAGGTGACAGACTCTTGAGGTCTCAACTAGTGCGAGATTAAGGGAAACTAGCCCAGACTCTGGAGCAGAGGAAACATTTGAACAGTTTTACTGGTCTTTAGGCAGCAGTTGAGGCTGGGGCTGCAGTGGCGTGGGTGTTGAAAGTAAGAATGCCTTTAGTTCCCCTTTCGCCCCAGACAGGTCCATTTGTTCAGTTAGGAGGAACTCTGGTTCCCTTTGTAAAAGGCAAATGACTGTGATCTTTTCACCTTCTCCACAACATCTCTGAAGTGAAAATCTTTGTGACTTTCAAACGGGATTAGCCCTGGCATTCAAGAGAAAATAAAAACAAACCAAGACAAATTTAAGTGAGCATATGAAATTACAATTGCAACACAATCAGCAATTTACACAGATGTGCTTTAAAATTTGCACAACAAAAGTTTAATGTGTAGATTACAATATAATGTCTAAACTGTAATAAATACTGACTAGTTTATGAAATCACAATAAATAAATAAATTACAGATTAACAACTCTGTAAAAATATTACTTCTGAATTGTTCACACATTGTACAAAACTGTCTCTCCTTAACATGTACGTGAGAAATATTGTTGTTTTCACTTGGTCTCTACTGTACAAAGGCAATTTATTCCACTGAGCCTGCTTACTGTTGCTTACATGTCAGTGGGGAAAGCTGTACACAGAAGCTAAAAAGCTGCAGTTATTTGACCACTTGGAGCAGGGGGCTTTTTTCCACTCACAACAACTCACAGCTCAAAAGGGGGAAAACAAAGTTTTCTAGATGATGCAGTGCCTTTTACTACCAACAGCTTGAAAAAATTCTGGGAAATCTCAGGAAATCACAACTGGCACTGTTATTTTGAAGGTTTGATGGCTTACATCATAACATTGTACTCCTTGCGCTCTCCTCTGGTCTTCAGCAAACCTAGCTGGTGGTGGTGCTGTACTGTACTCAGAAACCTCCCTCACAAACATATTTAACACACAGCTCTCTGCTAACAAGCTGACAGCACTATCGCACTTTGCAGGGTTTCCACTCCCAAAATACTATACAGAGAAGGCCAGCACTTTTTGAAACACACAAGTTTGTCACAGTGGCCCTGCAGCTTCCTCTGTGCCTTATTTTAAAATCAAAACCATTCGGTTGCTTTTTTTGAGGACATATTCCTAAAAAATGCATGTAAACTGGTTTAACCCTCTGTGGAATTATGGTATCCATATGATAATATGATTTTATTGCAACAGAATTCCAATAATATTTATAAAATATAAATAATAATAAAAATCTAAATAATATTTTGGCCTACAGTAGCTTGATGAATGTGATAACTTATGTTTCAGAATTGTTGGTGTCTATGAGAAGGGCCAAAGTAAGGAACCAAAGGTTAAAATGTTTTAGCCTTTCAATGGAAGCTTTAAATTTTGTACATGGTTCTTTATTGACTTCAATATTAGCAAATAATACCAACAGAATTACATATTTATCTATTAAGAACTATTTTTAACAGGACTGGCCATAACTTAATTGCATTTCACACTCCATGTCTTACACTGGTAGCGGGTTTCAAGAAGGGGGAGCACATACATATACTTGTTTCGGCAAAGCAAAATGACACTATATCAAATCAAGCATTTCCATATGTGGACTGTTGCTGCTGCTGCTGCAGTGTATGGGCAGGGCAACAGACATAAAGGTGGGTTGTGCTCTTCAGCTTAAGAGAGACAGAGGCATTCTGTGATCTCTGGAGCCTCCTACTGAGTGACATCAGGAACTGTCCCTTATAATGTACTGGGCTGTACGGGACACGTTAAAGGCTATAATCCACCTACTAGAGACTTTAGAAATATTGAATAATAGGGAAACACTGCTGATTTATCATAAAGAATCATCAGCTACAGCTAAAATTAGGACATACCATTACTTCTTACCCTGAACAGCAGCTGTTAATCAGGCAGTTCAACTATGCTTGTGCACACAAAAAGTGGAGGGGGTGCATAGGCATGG
Source organism: Betta splendens (assembly GCF_900634795.4). Lineage (NCBI taxonomy): Eukaryota > Metazoa > Chordata > Actinopteri > Anabantiformes > Osphronemidae > Betta > Betta splendens. The sequence goes on along the minus strand of NC_040887.2, from coordinate 7,113,470 downwards.
GAGAAAGACTTTGAAAAGTTAATAAGTTCTGCCATACCATTAGATGTGTGAATGCGAGCCATAAATCTGAAGGCCTCTCTAGACTTAACTGGAGGGCGGCTAAAATAATTACTGTTGTGTGTGGTGTTGGGTAGTCTTCGATAAGAGTATGTGTTGTGCATTACAGTGCGAAACCACATGTTGCAGATTCACAGTCAGAGATGGTATGACCCTATTGACGCTCATCACTCACCTCTTGTAGTATAACAGACATTACCACTTCTAAGCTTACAGAAATTCTTTCACCCACTTTGCCACAGTGTGGGTCAGTGGCTCAGACAGTGGCCTTTTACTGGAAGCCCCCCTTTGCCAAGCAGGACTACAACATGTCAAAAGCTAAATGAAGAATGAGTGATGAAGTGGAACAGGGGAGACCAAGGACCAGCCCAGCTGGCGAAATGGTGAAACTTTTGTCCTTCTCCCTCCTTCACTGACCCTCCCTCCCCACCCTAAATAAAAAGGAGGGGACCTCCAGTTCATGAGTTGGCACACGTTAGAGCTCAGGAAGTCCAAGAGACGCCTCTGCCTGCCCTGAGAGTGAAATCTAAAACCAGTGACATAGCCAATACATGTCATATTCTCTCAGTCAAGAATGGTTTATTTTCCAAGGAATTTTAACTTAAAACCTGTTCTTTATAATTATCTTGATTTGTTTGAAAAACCAAGGTAGATAGGTTGGGCCCAGTTGCCAACAAGAGACCACTGTTATGTTTGGATGTTAAAAAAATATATGCTTCCAGCAAAACATAATTTTTCACATTTCCAAAACAATGACAAAATGTCTGTGTTTGTGTTACTCAAAAATTCAGCGAATATGTACAAAAGAACCAATATTGGTGCATCAACATCTACAGAAAAACAGTCCGCATTCAGTCTGAGTGCATATGTGTGTTTGGAGTTACTCCAGGTGTGGTTCTCCATCTAAATAACCCCAGTCATTGAAAAGGGCCAGCGAGAGTCTGATCCAACTGCTCCCTGCTTTTGGCTAAAGCTCCAGGTCTCAAGGAGACATTTTTATGTAAAGGAACAACAGGAATTACTGGATATTCTCCCAGAGCTGTGCTGAAGCAGATTGTAGGAAACATTTTTAAACTTGTGCAACTGAAGGTTTTAAATGGTCTATAAAATCAGATTCCCCTCATTTTCAGTAACAAACACAAGTATCATTTTCTGCCAACGACTCGCTGTTGCGTTGTCATTCTACCAATAATTACTGGCTTCCTGTGGTGTAAATTTCTAAGCATGGTGTTGTAGGAATGTCATTCTCATAACTTTGTTACAGCAAAAACACTGCAGCTTGTCTATTTATTACTAAAGGGGTATAACTATTGATACTATGAGCTCAATACCCTAAAGGCCATTGTACCAAAATATCATACAATAATTACTACTACTATATACTGTATATTGGTCTATGTCGTGTGGAAAACACACTGTTAGAGTAACTAGAATAGGTCAGAGGTTTGTTTTTGCCCAATTATGTGACCACCTATAGCCATTAGAGTCATCTTCCATAGGGTTTGCATAGCAATGTGGTTACATATGACCTGTTTCACTTAATTCATTAGGGTGGTGATTATGTTACTACATTTGATAAGCTTAATAGACTACTTTCTACTACTACTTTTTTCATGTAATTTAGACCAATGAATCACTATTTAAAATAAAGGATCAAACTTAAATATAGACTGACAAGTATATTACAATCATAACCATAGCCTGTCATTGCTTATTGTTACTACTGTAGGTTTAGTAAAAAAAAAAAAATACATCTGTTCCTTTAAAAGTTCTTGTTACACTATTAACACCAAGTTGGTGAGGCTTGGCGTAGAAGAGGTGGGGGCAGGGGGGGCTCCACTCTTCTGTTTAAAAAACCCTGAGGTATTAGGGTGGACTAATCTTTAAAAGGTTAATTTATTCATAGAGATTTTGACAGAGATGTATGGCCAAACCAACATCTCAGGCACCTCTTCCCAGAGGGAGACGACTTGTGCAAAGGACAGAGAGGGAGAGAGGGAGAGGGGAGGAGGGGAAAGAGGGGGAGTTAGGCAGAAAGATGGAGTGCACCAGAGAACCAGAGTGGGGAGTCAACATGCTATAAACACAAACACATAATTACCTCGCAGGGGCTGACAATGACTCTGGCCTTTAACCCAGTATACTTAGAGCTCGCCAGTCCTTTAGCTCAGGAAGGCAAATGTAAACTCTGCAAACTATGCACATAATGTTTAAATAATGCAGTGAGAATTTGTACTGTCCAGATCTTCCTTTTCCATTTTTGCTATTAGCATCAAAAAACAGAAAAATCTACAGTGTGCACAATCTCAGAATTTGCCTTTTGCGGGTAAAGTAAAAAAAAATGACTTTTTTTTATTCTACTTTTCATAGCATGACTGTGACACAAATCTATAGCACTACCCAATCATATTTAGGTCTTGCATTGTACTACCAAGTTAGCTACTGTACTGTGCGTTCATAAACTATTTAGTTATAAAGAGACTTAGTGAGCAGATCGGTGAAAACCAAAAACCTAAACTCAAAGGCAGTATAAAAACTCAAAGGCAAAAATATGAACACCAGGATGAAACGTTCACATTCACTTTGTTTTTATGTGAACTAATGTCAAAATAACCCCCCATGCTTGCACATACAGTGCTGTATATGCCAAGCATATAAATTAATGGTGTTTTTATATAAGACTAGACTTAAATTAGAGACTGTGGTTTTATGATATACTATTCTTAGTTTTTTTTGAAAGCAACTTGAATGCTTTGACTGAAATAAGATTTACTGAAAAAACAAACAGGTGAAATTATTTGAGTGCTTGTTTAAAGACAAAAATATTAGAAAATAAAATCCAGCTGTCACTGCCATTGTTAAAACAAAGGTATTGATAGTAGAACATTCAAGTCTCTTATAGGAAAACTTCAGGGGTCCTATTGAGAGTTTATGACCTTTGGAATAATATACAAATACCCATTGGAGTAGACTCTTAAGGCAGACAGCAGACGTGAAACTGCATACATACTGTATAAACCCTTCAGTTTGAGTTTAATGATGCTGAAAGCCTAACATTAAGATTTTGAACTGCCAATCTTTTATGGTGAGGGCTTGCTCTGTAACATTTAAAAGACTTACATAAACAGCAAATTCTAAACATTAGGAATGAAGTGATGCATTGTAAAGCTCAATTGACAACATCTGGTTTCATCAACTAGAATTAGTACTCAAGTACTTATTATCTGATTTCAAACGTGTATTTGCCAACATACAAAGTTGTATTTGTTAACAACATTTTGCAAAAATGTTAATGTTTATTACAATTTTAAACCTATTAGTAAGGTCATGCCTTGTTATCCAAATAATTAAAACAGAGACTCAAAATCAATTGAAATCAAAGAAAGCGTGTGTTGTAAAACTTTCATTTCTTCAATGAAATGTCTCAGTGACTAATAATTTCCTTCACATTTTCAAAGTGTGACCTTCAAATTTGGGTAAAGTCTTTTGGAAATAAGTACTAAGCATCTTTCTACTTTCCTATACGACTTACAGTAGATCTGTGTCATACAGCTGTTTAGAAAAGAAGGGATATAAAGAAACACTTTAAGCCTGGTACAATGTGAATATCCCATCTTATCATCCAAAAGTAACTTTAAAGTCATAACTTTGTTTAGTCTCATCTGGCATGATTCACTCCTGTTATTCTGTATATGGCCACAGTACCCAGCAGAGGCATCACTCGATGTGACCTTGAGGAAGCCATTATTCTCACAACTAATCCAGCTCAGTCCCACATCCAAAGATGACAGTGGTAATTGTGGTAAACTCACAAGACAGCGATGCCTTACTGGAAAGAGATGGCAAGTTGTCAACGGTCTGTAAATGAGAACAGGTTTAAGAAATAAGGTGACATTTAGGGTAGTGACCACGACATTGGTCCTAATGATATGAATCTGCTGTACTGAACTACACAGACGTGGCCTGGAGAGCCCGTCTTTGGCACCGACACGCTAAAGAGGAGAAGGTGGGAACAAATCCCTAACTTCTCTTTCACCTTTTCTCCCTCCTTAGCCTAGACATTTTGGGCCATGCTGGTCTCTTACACTCCCTGTCTACCCTGTACCTTTGCTCTGGGCGCATCTAATTTAAAGCGATCTCTGGGCTGAGAGAGTTCCGTTTCTTCTCTAATCCCTCCACTGGGGGAGGCTCACATGGTCTCAATTATCCCCACCCCACCTCAGAACACTGGGTCCCCTCTCTGTGCTCTCTCTATCCGTCTCACCGGTCTGCTCCTCTGCCAACGTACCGGCCCGGGCCCTTTTTCAGCAGTTTATATTATTAAGCACACACTGCTGAGTTCCTGTCCTTCACAGGGGCCTGGAGATGTTATCTCCTCTGCCGCCGTATACAGTTACCACCAAAATATTCCATAAATTAGTTTGGGATTGGCAATTTGGAATATAGAGGTGGAGGCTGAGGTGGACAGGCATTGGTTGGGGATGGAAGGATGGTGGGGGCAGTGGTGGAAGTAAGGATCAGTGTAAGTAATAGCACAGGAGGATCTCCTTGTGTTTACACTGGGTGGAGAACCACTAGAAGGTATGTCACCGGTGAAGTCAATAAAAAAAAAAAAAAGGAGAGTACTTTAAGATTTTGAGAGAAGCAGTAAAGCCTCTGAAAAGACTGACTGTGGGTTTGGATGCTGCAGGAGTGTGCAGTAGTGTGTGTGCATCACCCTCCTGTAATTAAACAAAGCCCGTATTTGGACAAGTGACTTTTCAGGCCCTGAAATGTTCTATCAATCCCCAGAGCACAGAGAAAGGTCCTGAGCCAGGACATCCATGACCAATTAGATTAAGAGGAACCTGTGCGGTCTCCAAACAATGGATCTCAGAGGATTTACAATAACACAAATATGGCCTCTGACACAGCTTTATCACTTCAAAAGAAACCGTTACGTTTTTTAGGTGAAGCAGTTAAAGACCGATATTAACAACCACAGCTTATTAACATAACCCACTCCTCCAACATCCCTACCCTTAAACAGCACAAGATCTGGGCACTATGACTTCAGAATTAATTTGCATAAAAGTCATACACACAACACTCCACTTTTAACAGTAGGTAACATTTGCTTTAAGACTTTCTATATGGCCTATATAAAACTACAGAGAAACTACTACAATCCAGTCCCTTATCTAAGCTAAAAAGTATTAAAAGGTTTGAGAAAGATATACTGTACATGTGAAAAAGGGCCAAATGACAAGCTGTTAGGATACAAGTGTGTAGGCATTTAATTAAGCAAAGCAGAGCAGGTAATACCTAGCATTTGAAATAAGAGGGAAATAGGGGCACTAGGCCTGGGTCAATGGTTCAGCCTTAACCTTGGGGCTGACTGATCTGAATTCTGTTACTGGCTCGACTCCATGCATGGCTAATGTGGCACACATTCTTTAATTAGGGTTGACCTCCTAGGGTACTAGGGGTAGGTCAAAACATTAAGAAACAGAGAAGGGGAATCAACTTACTAATTAACAGTGTTCATTAAGATCCCTGTGAGGGAATTGTGAAATGTTCTGAACCAAAAAGGAAAGAAAAACAACAGGCGGCTTCCGTCTGGACATCAATTCTATATATGCAGTAAAGAAGTTTTGCTTTGTGTCTATTTACTTTCAACAAACAAAAGAATTTAGTAATAGTTATTCAGATGAATATATTGTCCATATGCAGTGTTTAACATACAGCTAATAACATTTCTGGTATATACTGTAAAGCTATTTCTTGTTTGATAGCTAACAACTATGGTGGCGTTACTTGCATGAGCTGAGACTGTTGGTGCTTTATGAGTTTACTGTCTAAATTACAGTAAGTGAAGCAAGTATGCAGAGAAGCTGAGACTTCCCGCTCCCTGGACACTTCCTGCAGCTTTACCTGGGGAATCTCGAGGCATTCCCAAGCCAACCAGAAACCTAGTCCCTCCAGTCTGTGCTGCCTGCCAACCTGGGTCTTTTTCAGGGCCTCCTCCCAGTAAAATTCCCAGGGAGGCACCTGAACCAGTACTTTACCTAAAATGGTAAGTTAGATATTTTATGTTGTCTAGGTTATAATATAAAAATGAATGTGAGATTTGCAACTTAGTCAACACAGCATGCATACGTTATTTAGAAGTGGGGTTGTACAATATAATAATGATGCCTGTGTTGAAATTAAACGTGCCTTCATTGTGCTAGAATCTGTTGTCTGTGGATTTTCTCTGCAACATTATGAACATTTAAGAGAGAATGTTAACTATGATATTCAAAATTAAAAAGTATTTCTTCAGACAAACTCAGTTTGCTATTTTTTTGTGAGTTACTAATAGATTTTCTGACAAAAAACGGCGTCTTCAACACAGCTGTTTAATGAACATCAGCAACTCACAACTGTGAGCTGCTGATGTGTCATACTGAATCAAAATAAGTAAGATGCATCTGGTCATAGATAGAAAAATGAAAATTTTCACAACTGACATTAATTTGAACCTCAAACATGGCTCGTCAAACTTGTCACTTCATTCTTCTTCCTTCATGCGTTTGTGGCTGTATTTTGTTGGAGAAAATCTACTCTCGGTTTTAGTTTCCTGATACATATAAAATGCACAAAGTTGGACAAGAATGTTGCACTGGAGTCAAAAAGGAGCCCCTGAGTCCCTGTCGATAGGGCACCAGATCCTGATGTGGAGCTGCAGAGACGGCCTGTGTTTGTCTGTCCTCCACTCTGGAACATGTGGTTTTAGTTACAGAATGTTTTACTGCTCAACAATGTTTCTGCCTTGGAGCTCGGCACACTGCATAAAGACTACTTTGTCCCCTGATGCCCACACGGGAAGAGTCTACACCGTTGCGTGCATGCGTGCGTGCGCACATACATACAGTACATCCACAATTTCATTATGACATCAGCAAGGCCGCTGAGCCTGTGATGGTAAAAGGTGCCAAGGTACGCTTTCTCAAAAGGCACAACTAAAAGTCTAAAGTAATATTTAATATTGTCCTGTTCCTTTGTCCTGATACTTAAGCATAATGTTCTGTCTGCCGACATGTCCACCATATACTGTAATACCAGTGCCTGCTTAAAGCATGTGGCATAACCAAATCCCTGGCTTATGACAGACACTGTACCAAAGTGAAACCAGACGTGCCACCAAGCCATGTGCACAGCGCTGAAAGTAATAAAGATCAGACATACTGAGCAGCACATTTAATAAAACAATGAAACAAGAACTTAAAATAAGTGGAATCACACATGTGCATGTGAAAGCAAATAAAAATTCAATACAGAACTGTAAATTGCCGAGTTGTAACAATGGTATCTTATCAGCTAATAATCCAGTTTGTGAAAGCGTACGAAGAAAAGGGGGTGACAAGTGAACACATTTAATGTAACTAACACGGCATCACACCTGTGGTTCTGTTCATTCACACTGGTCTTTTACAACAAGAAAATGTGATCGTGATCTCATGGCCCTATTGGAAGGAGGTGATTAGCACACCCAGGAGTGCAAAGTGAAAGACAAGTTGGAGGATGTCTGGCATGAAGTCACTGTGGCTGTCACTTGGCACACTTAAATCACGTTCTTCAGAACTTAAGTGGTGCTAAACATTGGTCCTATGCATTGACAGAGCTGGTGCAGAGAGGCCATTTAACAGTTTCAACCCACTGCTATGTTTAAACCCAATTCCCCAGCAGCAAATTTATCCAGCCCAACAAGCCCCAACTAATACTTGCGTGACAGAGTCGCACACATTTTTATATTACTCAGTCTGCTGAACTGAAACATCATCAATCACTTTATTTAGAAACTGTGAATTACACCAGAAATTCATAAATAACTCCGATGCCCCTGGTGCAGTTGAAAAGAGTGCAACCTTCAGGACTAACTGTACATGAGTGTATCAGAAGCCCTGTGTGTACAGATGACTTAGTTGTTTTAACTTCAAAATTCCATGTTTAGGCTAAATATCTGTCCTTACACTTATTGTAGCATCCATCTAACATCTAAAATAATTCTGCCAGTAACTTACAGTAGCATTGGTTTCCCCAGTATGGTAACACATGGGCAAGAGGTAAAGCAGAGCCACAGAGAGGCATCCATGAATTCTCCAATGGTCCAACTAATCACAGGCCAGAAAAGGCTGAAAGGTTACATTTGTTCAATATTACTGCTCGTTTGCTTCAGTGCATGAAGTGGAAAACTCACACCTGCTGGTGTGGCAGGCTAAGCCAGCCACTGCTGCGACCGAGGCTGTTTCCTATCACAGACCATCTGTTCAATGACAATGCAGATTTTTGTTCTGTTTTCTGACAAATTCATTTTACGTGTCAGCACTGACAACATCCCATGCCCTTGCACTGCATCTGATGGGAGTTAAACCAGAAGCCTGTTCACATTAGGAACCTAGTGTCATGAAACATTAACTGTACATGTATCAACTGAATGTTAATCAGCATTTAAGATTTAATACCAAGCCTGTATAATTCAGCTCTAGTAAACTTAAGTTCTTAACCCCCCCCCTTTTTTTCTTTATTCTTAACCAAATAAATATATCATTTTTAGTTTACAAAACAAAACATACACAGACTAGTTGTAAAATAATTATTGTCCAGCAGCAACCTACAGTAATATGTAGAAAATGACTCAGTGTAATGTTCTGTATTTTTTCATTCACCAATTCAAAAATAAGGTCCCATATATTGTTGACTAATATATAATACGTCTTAGATATGCCAGTACATGTAGTGTGTTAGAATAGGAAGTATGCTTGTGTTTTACTGTGGTAAATTTAAGGTTAAATAAACATATGGTTCCAATTCCTTTATTGGAGTATTTTATTCTGCTGTTAAAGCAGCCTTTGCTATTAAACAGTATTTTACCACCACCTTGTGGTTAAACGTAAAACATCACCTTGCTGTCATTTAGTAAATATTCTTGTCAGGTGTCACAATTCACCATTTAAAAATAAGGATATAGAAATATTTAAAAGAGAAACATCATGAGAAAAATCACATGAGCAATGTCAACACAGATTATAATCTTACCTCTTTTGGAGTTGTTTGACAAATTCCCCATTGGTCTCACCTGGAAATATAGAAAAAGATTAACTAATGATCTATACTGTAGCTCATGAAAATTCCCCCTTTCTACACTTTAAACAGCTACAAAATATAATAATGGCTTACTGGTGAACAAGATATTAAAAAAAGGTGTTAATGGCATTTGACCTAACAATCTATATGCAATATTAATCAGTGTAATTTGAAGGCCTTGTCAAAGTTTCCCTAACTAATTAATAAATAATGTGAATTATTAGTGTGATTTAACCTAAAGCATTACATCAGTTGAGGACTAAAGTGTTATATTTTGTTAAGAAAGAGGCTGTGAACTGAAGATTAAAGCTCTTCAATAAATAATACAACAGTTCCTGATGGAAGGTAAACGACAATACTGTATTTTTTAACAGTAGAAGACTTGATTTCCTGTGTTACCTATAAAATTACAATACAAAGAGAGCAATACTTCTTTAACTTAGGTCAAAGAAACAAAAGCAAAGTTTTTAATTATATACATTAGTTGTATGTAACATTAGTTTGGAGGCACAGTGACGTTTTAATTCAATGAAATATGAGCGGTTTATTTAAAAACAGTCAAGGAAATGTGTTGAGCTAAATATGACATAAATAAAACGCTAGCTAGCTGTACAGAAAGAGTAAACAGATAACGCACCTGCTTTACCTGTGCTGTTAATTTAACGTACAATGAAAAACTATACATCGTTGAATGATGTTTTTTAAAGGCTCACACTGAAATATGAGCACCTCGAACAATTATTTTACCTGTGTAGTGGTCTGTAGCTACGTTGCTAATCTGTAAAATGTTACACTACGCGCCCTGTTCCCATGGACGCCACAATTCAAGATGGCGAATCATTTTAGTCAGGTGGGGACAAACGAATTTCTAACTCTCCAAAATAATATATAAAACATTAAACATAATATTAAAGCCTACCAATTAGTTTTGTAAAACGATGAGACACCGTCAACGTGTTCGCATAAATTGTTAAAAGAGGTGCCCTGCTGACGTAACTCGCTAGCTTAAAGGTACCTCTGAGGCTAAGGCTGAGGCTAATTAGCATACAACAGGGGGCGGAGCGATTTCGGTCCTCGAGGGCTTCCGTCCTGCTGGCTCATTACCACGATCAGGTGCGTCAGTTGGACTTCACTGAACACGCTTGCTCAAGGTAATGGGGGGCGGATAAGAGAGAGCGGCATAGTCAGCAAAAAACGGGGTCAGGTCGCCCATTACACTGAACTTGAACAGTTTGTCTCTGCGCAAGAGAAGATATGTTCTTGAGTTTATTGTCAGCTAACGTTGGTTTAACTGTCTGCAAGCTGAAGATCAGAAGAAGTGCACAACAGAATAGCACAACAACCTTAAAAACCTATAACTATACCTACAGAATGATGATGATGATGATGATGATGATGATGATGATGATGATGATGATGATTATAATGATGATGATGATCACTGGTCAAAATCAGATTTTTGGAACAAACCCAATAGTGCTGGTGAGAGATGTCCTAAGAAGGGCTGAAGTGTAGATGACAATGATCCAAACATCCTGGGTGAAAACTGTCTAATCCACAGCTGCTGGAAACACCTGTTTGAGATTATTTCTGTCACAGACAGCTCACTCACCGTTTCTCTAACATCTTCCACCATCATTTGTTTACATGTAATTAATGGGCCCAGTTCACCTAAGACTAGAAATACTGTTTGCGGCTTTTATCAGTTTAAATGAATTTCAGATGACTTTATATGAATAATTTAATTTAATTATTAGTGATCAACCATTGGATCAATCAAATGCAAAGTAACACTTAAGTTGACTGTGGTATTTATTGCAGCATAGACAACCACACACTGAAGACACTGTAGTCATTTAACATTTTATTTGGTGATGAAGTGCAACAACCAAAACTAACACTGGCATCTTAGTTTTTGGCCATAGCCTAGAAGAAAGAAGAAAGACACGTGTTAATAGCAAATACACAGAAATGTTTTTATAAATATTGTCAGAGTAAATTGAAAGTAAACAAATTTAGATCTCCATCATGGGCTTTTCCACTTACATTGTTGATCCAGGATGTGTAATCGCTGACTCTGGTGAAGACAGATGGCTTCTTGTAGTAGTTGCAGCCCAAGCTTGAACCAAAGCTCACAATACCATGGACAGACCAGGAACCATCAGGGTTACGATAGTTCAAGGGACCACCAGAGTCTCCCTAAGGTGGAAATAAACAATTGTGAGATCCAGTAGACGGTCAGGATTGTATATAAGTTACCACGCCAAATAAGATACAGCACTATCAAACAATATTCAGGCTAAAGTGAAAATGTATATTGTTATATTGAACTAGGCTCACATTGCAGCTAGACAGCTTTCCATCTCCTCCAGCGCAAACCATACTGGTGGTCACCAGGTTGCCCCACCAGTCAGACCTGGAGCAGGTAGCATGGTCGACCACGGGAAGAAGGGCCTGCTGCAGAATGTTAGCAAGAGGACCTCCAGCTGCAGCAGAGGACATGTTTTTTTCAAAGTTAGGTGCAGTGGGTTGCCAGTTGTGAACATACTGTAGTCTATTAAGTAGATGAAGGTAAATAGATGGCATTAAATATTGAGATTGCTAAGCTTGGGTGATTGTTATTTCTACCAAACCTACTCGACAAACGTCCCCAGCCAGTGACGTAGGTGGGAGTGTTGTTAGGCAGGATTTGTCCAGATGTGGGAAGACAGGCAGGCATGATGGCATCAGTAAACTGGACAGTGTTTGACAGCTTGATCAGCGCAATGTCGTTACTGGAGAATGAATGCAGACACAGTGCGAGTTAGAAAAAGAGACATTACGAGTAAGTTAAACAATACTTTGAATTTACTGTAAACGCTTCATGAGACCGAACTCACCGGATATTGTAAGAGTCCCATTTCTCGTGGACGATGATCTTTGAAGGACTGACGCCGATGGAGCCTGGCTCGTTGTTTTCATTCAGTCTGTGTTTTCCCAGGTAGACCCTGTAGGTGCGACCTTTGCTGGGGCCACAGAAAACACAGGAATCGTATTAAAGGCAGGCCGTTGGTCGTGAATTTAACCACGGCTGCAGTGAGCATACCTGATGCAGTGAGCAGCAGTGAGGACCCACTGGCTGGAAATCAGAGTGCCACCACAGGTGTGGTAGAAGTTGCTGCCGCTCTGGTACTGCAGAGACACCTGAGGAGAACAGACGGCGATGGACACGTTCACAGCTAAGTTATTGGTCTGAGTGAAGAGAGTAGATGAATGAATAGATTACCTGCCAGGGCCAGCTGTGCTGACGGACATCCTCTCCACCAACCACCCTGGTGACGATGGGGGGGAAGGTGGGCAGGCCACAGCCGTAGGCTAAGAGACAATAATGAAGAATATGTGTCTCAGCATCAGCAGAAATTCTAAACACCCATCATTTATTATCATCATAGACATTCATGTAATGTGGCCAGCACATTATTGGCGCTCACCACCAGCAACAAACAAAGCCAAGATCACAAACTTCATGGTGAACGTCTTCATGAGCGGTCCAGGGCCAGCGGCGCCTGCTTTTATAGCGCTATAGAGGTTCAATGGGCCTCAGGGCTCACGTGTGTTGCTTAACGCCTGGCTCAGCACAGTCGCATAAAGCACGTAGGAAAAATAAATCAACCTTGAAGATAAGTGACCACAGATATTCCCCAAATACACCTTATCTCCCCACCTCAACCTCTGTGTGAACCTCACAGATGTCTCCCGGTGAACAGAGTGCGTCAGCTGGGTTTTAATTTAAAAAAACAAGGCTTGTTTACGCTTCACTCCATTAAAGACAACACGCTTACGTGCTGTTTACTACAGACGTTTTAGCAGAATGTACCTTTACATTTCCTCTGACTTGGTTTCTGGTGTGGGTAACAGATATTATACAACAAATCAGCCTTTATACATCCAGACAATATCTATTATTACTATGATAACAGGTCATGCTGCAGTTTCTCACTGTAGTATCGGCATTAGTAAATGTCCAATGATCCAACCTGCGCTGTAGTTATGTTCTTTAATGGGTACTGATTATAACTATTCTTTAACAACACCACTCCACACATAAATCCACATATGCACAATAAAGCGTATACTTTATGTTGACTTGTTTTAGATTGCTACAAACTGGTCATACTGGTTCCTTGTAGTTAATTAATTCGGTACGATGAGGGGAGACATTGGATGATCAGGGAACCACCATCCAGAAGAAGCAATATTCTTGCGATGGAAATTAAAGAACGGAGCCACATTTGACACGGGGACGTTCTTTGTGTGAATTTCGTCTCTCCGTGATAAAACACCTCCCTTCATTCCAGCGACTTGTTCAGCAAACACGGACTCGGCCTTGGCCTAATGTTCCTGTTCATTTGTGATTGGCTTGATGGCGGCGTCGCTCCACCCCAGCAGTGAGATCTGACACAGGGGACATTTCCGAGAATTCTGTCACAGTTTTTAGGGTTGCATAACGGCGCAGAAGGAGACCGTATATATACACACCTGGATGCCGCTGCAAACTATGGAGATACAAACACGATGAAGTTTGTGCTGCTCACACTCTTTGTTGCTGGCGGTAAGGACGTTTTACACACTCACCTTCAGCTGTTGTGACTCTCTTCACTAACTTCTGCCTCTAACGGCCTGTCTCCACCCGTCTCCGCAGCCTACGGGTGTGGCGTGCCCACCTACCCTCCTCTGGAGAGCAGGGTGGTTGGAGGAGAGGATGTCAAGCCTCACAGCTGGCCCTGGCAGGTAAAGCATCCTCACAGAACCTTCACTGGGCTGCTGCAGTATTTTCACTACAAACATACTGTATACTCCAATTTAAGCAGAAGGCAGCAGCTGTGACCGGTATCCTCACTGTGTGTATTTCAGATCTCCCTGCAGTACAACAGTGCTGGCACGTGGAGACACACCTGTGGAGGAACTCTCATCTCTGACCAGTGGGTCCTGACTGCTGCTCACTGCATCAGGTAAAACTCACAGTAAGGTTGGATGGTTGCGCTTGAGACTAATCTACGACTGCTTAGCTCAGCAAAGGTGGAATATTAATAGAGATAGAGTTAATAGTCGTGAGATCGTCATTCATAATTTTTCAAAAATGAACAGCTTTCTATGCCTCATTTATTGTAAACTCAAATCTCAAAAGCAATCATATGTTTCAGTACGTATGTTTGAGCTAATGCATGAGTGTGTGAACTTGCAGCAGCTCCAGGGAGTACAGAGTGGCGCTGGGAAAGCACAACCTGGCGGAGACAGAGGACAAGGCTGTGTTCATGGCAACCGCTGACATTATTGTGCACGAGGACTGGAACTCCTTCTTCATCCGGTAAGAAACAGCCGGCATGGAACTCACATGAATTAAACTCTACAGCCCAGAACAAGCTGCAGATGTAGACCTGGATCTCTTCCATTGACAGTAATGACATCGCCCTGATCAAGCTCGTGTCCCCAGTGACTGTCACCGACATCATCAAGCCTGCTTGTCTCCCTCCCGCTGACTTCATCCTGCCCAACAACGCGCCCTGTTTCGTCACTGGATGGGGTCGTACCACCAGTGAGTGTCCGTCTCGCTCCTTCCTTCCAGATGAACCTGGCTGATTTCAACCACGGATGGTTGTTCCCAAACAGTTTTCCTTGTCTCCAGTTCACAGCCGGTCTCGGTCTTGTTGGTTTTGCCTCATCTACTGTAAGCGCTTGTTAACGAGACTCTGTCACTCACCCCCACGCAGCCGGAGGTCCCCTCCCTGACATCCTGCAGCAGGCGCTCCTGCCTGTGGTGGACCATGCTACCTGCACCAAGTCTGACTGGTGGGGCTCTCAGGTGAAGGAAACCATGGTCTGTGCTGGAGGGGACGGAGTTGTATCAGGCTGCAACGTGAGTCTAAAAGACAAAAACAACATGTTTGGTTCTTATGCAGATGCATCTATTGCTTATTTCTAATATTTCATCTTATCATTGTAAATTTCAATTACATTTACACAGCACTGTTCATGTTAGACAAATTATATTAGTTCATATGTGTTTGACCCACGTCTTCCCTCTGGGTCATGTGATCAGGGCGACTCTGGCGGCCCTCTGAACTGCAAGAACAGCGACGGCGCCTGGGAGGTTCACGGCATCGTGAGCTTTGGCTCTGGCCTCAGCTGCAACTTCCCCAAGAAGCCCACCGTCTTCACCCGCGTCAGCGCTTACAGCGAATGGATCAGCACCGTAAGGACTTCACAGATATGTTGAAGGCAATGTGTTATCACTGAACAGTAGGGCGCAGTAAATCGAACATCTTCTTATCATATTTTTTCCACAGAAAATGGCCTCCTATTAACCACACACTGTTATGGGATCAAACATACAGTAAGATGTAAGGTTAATAAAGAAATGGAACCTCCAGGTGTTGTGGTATTTTGTGGTTTACAGCGTTTCGTAGCTCAAAGCGTTCCCAAACATCTTATGGAGGTTTACGGATCAGTAAATGTTCACCAACTGGAGCAGTGTTGGGAAAATCTTATCGTTGACCACATGCTGTGGCCTCAGTCTCCACCTGATGTTAATGTGTGAGCCAGTTTCCCAGGAAAGTCAACAAGTTGCCAGCATCTCAATAAAAAGTTGGACTCTTGGTTCTGGCGGCACAGCTACAGACATAAATCTTTTATTACTTGTGGAAGGAGTGACACGGTAACACAGCCAGCAGGGGGCGCTGGAGGCTTGTCTGCAGTGTGTGTGTGTGTGTGTGTGTGTGTGTGTGTGTGTGTGTTTAAAAACAGTGTTTTCTATGTAGCGTTTACATTTTCTCTGCAGAGGCAGTTTATCGCTGTTAACAAGCACAGAGGCTTGGATGAGTCAGGAAGCAACAAAGCAGCATTTAGACACGTCCCTCGTTACATATTAATGGAGAACTTAAAAGAGAACATAAAAGTAACAAAACATTCTGCAACTAACGATGTAAACGACTGAGTTATGGTGAAATACACACCGCCAACTACAATTCATTAGCAAACAATTCCTTTTATTTTTCCTGAAATATTTATAAACATTTTGGTTTCAATATTCAAAAACAACATTAGCATTATAGTAGAAAAAAGGATATTTTCACAGTACATATTAAAAAAAATCTGATTTCTGCAATAAAAAGGAACAATAAAATAATTTCTTCTATGTAAATAAAATAAAGTGACACTCATTTGTCAATGTAAAACATTTGACCCCATAGTAAGAAAATCAGCCATGATTTGGTCCTTTGAGGTTCGATGACCACGTCTGCAGCTCATGACGCTGCATGAGGATGAGTATACTGTGACGAAGCGCCAGTAAGAGCATGTAAATGATGGAGACGGCTGTAAATTCACTGTCAGACATAAATCTCTGCAAAGGTAGATAATAATCTAATAATTTAATCTGCTGACCAAAGGTTTCTGCTGCTGTGTTTTATTCACCCAGTTGTAGTTGCAGCATTTATTATTGAGTCCCACCTGAAGGAATGTTTGTAGTAGTACACTAGAAGAACGCCCCTCCTTCCAGTCGCCCCCTGCACACTTTAAATAATCTGCAGGTGCAGCTGTGGTTGCGTGAGTGGTCACGAGTCAGCGGTTGAGCAACAGCTTTAGCCCCAGAGTCTTTCTACCGGTCGCCTGACGCAAGAGCACCGGCCCAGACAGAACCGGGGGTGGAACCCAGGCCTCCAGCTGATCACGAGCTCCCTGCCCCGCGCTCCCAGACACGTCTGCCCGCCCTCTGCAGCACAGACGCAGCGCGCCGGCCCAGACTGGGTCACGCGGCCTCGTCCTGAACCCAGCTTAACGAGAGCAGCGGCTGTGCGCTGGACACAAAGGCGCGTGAGTCACAACTGGAGGCCGAGCAGCGCCGTGGCTGCAGTCGGCCGACATCACCCCCCCGCGTGGAAGGAGACCTTGAAGCCAAATGGGTTCCTCCTAGAAAGCTCATTCTCGTAATGGTGAGCTAATGGTGACCTTATTAATGGCCACTGGTGCAGCATTAGCGAGTCCAAAAATAAACTTCAGTCATTAAACCTGATGGGTTTTGCTTCACGTCATCCGCCCCCCCACGTGACCAGCGCTCAAGTTACAAACAACTGACCTGCATTCCAGCCTTTAGCTGGGTTTTTGGGACCACATCCTGCCGCAGCAGACGACACAATGCTATGAGACAATGCTCGTCACTTTGTTAGTATTCAACGACATCCGTCAGTAGTTTGTTAGTTTTAAAAATGTGCATTATTCAACAGTACAAACAAGGAAGAGGGACAATACTGTTCACGATGAGGCTGACTGGGGAACCCGAAGCGTCCCAGGGTGGAACACAGCAGCTGCTACCCAGCATCGGCAGCCTGTGCATAGAAACACCCACAGGCGTTGTAGTGTAGTTAAGGGTTACGTAAAGATAAAGCTGACGTGTTTCTGGAAGGAGACGGCAACTTCCAAGTCTGGATGGGATCCAGAGAGATCCGCGTGAAGAACCCTTCCTGTTCTGTGAGCGCGGGGAACGGGTCCTCGGAACAGGTACTGCGGTTTCATAGCGAGGTCCCACTGAGGACAGGAAGAGGAGCCTTGGCTTAACAAGGCAAGTCCAGGACCTCCACACGTGACCTTCCAGGACCTTCAGGTCCTTTCACACCGGATTGTCTTGCTCGTGAAGTGGAGGCACTTTATCCTCGTACTGCGGCGGTGGGGTCAGCGGTTCTACACTCAGTCCCGCCGCCGGCTGCGAGTTCTCGTTGCTTTTCGGGTGGAATTTCTCCGATTTAATCCTGCGGATGTTGATGGGGAGGAGCTTGCGGGGACTCTTCCCGGGCCTGTGATTGGCCGCGGGCGCCTGCCGGGCCGCGTCGGGCGCCTCGCGCTCGTAGTCCACGCCGTCCACTTTGAGCAGGTCGTCGTAGGAGGGGAGCTGCGAGGAGCTGGGCCGGTGGCTGCTCTGCAGGACGGGGTACTGGCCGCTGCCCACCGCCTCTTCGTAGCTGGGCACGGCGTAGCGCTGGGCTCGCTCCTCGGCCCTGCGGACATTAGGAAGCCGACACACATCTACTTCAGACCGGCCTTTCTGACGTGGGTCATGCTCTGGGGCGCTACTCACGTTTCCCCCTCCTCCGGCGCCCGGCCCGCCTCCCCCCCGCGGCCGCGGGCCCCTCGGAGCCGCTGCTGCTTGATCCTCAAGCCCAGGCCGAGGGACAGCAGCAGCATGAGGACGCCGCAGCCCACCAGGACGAAGGCCACCGAGGACACGCGGCTTTTCTTGCCGTCGCCCTCGACGACGCCGCCGCCGCCGCCGCCGCTGCTGCTGTTCTGGGCCACGTTTGCGGGGACCACGCTCCACACGACCATCACGATGCCGAGGGCCACCAGCCCCACCCCCAGAGCGCACAGCGCATACTGGCAGCCGGAGTTGTCGCCGCTCTCGCCGCCGTTGTTGCTGTTGTTGGCGTTGCTCCTGCCGGGGCTCGGGTCGAGGCCGCACGGGCTCGGAGGTCCGTCCAGACTGGAACGCATGTCGTCGGTCTCTCCGTTACAGTCGGACGAGCTGTTAAAGATGAAAGGGAGAGGAACTGATTGGTTCTTTACGGGAATTCGAGCCCAGTTTTCCAGCGAAAGCGCCGGAACATGACATTCACTGACGCTAAATACCACGAATGGGTGTGTTGCGAGGTAAAACTTTTACTGCACACTTGCCATTTTAAGTTACTCTTTACCCAGTGTCAACGTAATCACAAGGGCAGATATGGACGCTGTCACACGAGGACCAGATGAAATATTGCAGTGCGCCGGTTATAAATTATTAAATGCTTCTCCTTTTTCGCGTCCCATCCCCTTAACGTGTGTGAATCCAAACAGAGAGACGTCACAGGACGACCACTGAGCAGACAGTGCTGATCAGAGATCTGTCCTGTGAAACAGTCAGTCAGGCTCCAGAATAAAAACATGCCCCCACTTGCAGCGACTGGGAGCGAGGAGGCGTTTTGCAGCACATACTGTAAAGTCACCTCCACTTCTGCAACTCCCCCCATCAAGTGCGTGACGGATGGAGACACACACACACACACACACACACACACACACACACAGAGGTTATAATGAGTTTCAGCGTTTTACAGCAGCCAGGCGCCCAATGACGGGCTCCAACGTGTCATCAGCGACGCTGCGTCCCCGCACTGAACTCCGCACAACGGCTCATCTCATGCGAGTGGGTCGAACCCGCCCGAGCCCCGAGCCCTGCTCGTCGGACGAGCTGGTTCGGTTTCGCCCGCGTGGCCCGCATCTCAGGGGCCCACTGGGTGTTATGTGGTCCACGCGCGGAGAAGAGCCCCGGAACTCCGCGGGGCTCGAGCCTCTCGACCGCCGCTCGAGCTGTGGCAACGTTTTAGCGGCACAAACAAATGGAGGAAGGAGCGCGCCGGCGTCACACTCACCTTCCGCATCGCCGCGCGGCGAGTTCCACTCCACGCGTCCCTAAAGCTCGAAGAGGCGAAGGCCAACAACAAAGTGGGTCCGTCTGTGTGGCACGTTCAGGAGTGGAACCAGTGGGAACTTAGTTTCCTCCGTGAGACGGATGGGCCCGGACGGAGGGAGGGAGGGGGAGGGAGGGGGAGGCAGGGAGTTCCCTGCCCCGTGGGTTAACCCTGTCGTCCCCGGGCCGGAGGGGCGTCAGGAAGAGACGTGGCGGACTTTTACTTCTAGCAGCGCTTTAGCTTCATTATCTGCGAACATTCAACGTGTTTATACGTGGTGACAGCGCAGTGCGCCTCAAAGCACGGACTACGTGTAACCAGTCATTCAGTCCCATTCTGAGTTGGGTCAGGTTTGCGCAGTTTGCCTTCCAGTCCAGATGCAGTGACGTTTCCAGCTATAAGTAATTATTTACTAGTTCAGGCGGAGCGGCTTCCTTTTCCTCAGTACACAGCGCAAACAAGGAAACGAGAAAAGGCGAATCTAAATAAAGAACCGAGTCACGTGTAAGTAACAGTGTTGAGGATTTCTGCATTATTTTGAATGATGCGTTCAGTGTGGAGCGGCTGAGCTGAACCAGGATCAGCTGGAGCAGCAGACGCCCCCCCCCCCCTCATCAACGCACGTTTGACCAATTCATCTCCACCGTGAGCGGTTTTGATAATATAAGTTACGCAGTCGTTATCGGCGAGATTAGGCGCTGTTTACTCACCACTTCTCCATGCTGTAAAAGCGACGAGCTGACGAGATTAGACGTGCGACGGGCTCTGACTTCCTCTTCCTTCTGGGGCCCCTGGTCGCAGCCTCCGTGGGTAGGAAGGGCCCCGGTGGGGAGCAGTCAGGTGATGCAAGTGTGTCTTTATACGTTGGTGGAACGTTTCACAAGACGGTAGAATTAAATCTGGTGACTTCACTTCCTTCCCAGTCAACAGTATTGACTGTTACCACCAGTGAGTCAGTTCGGTGTGTGATATTGTTTGTGCTGGCTTTGACTCGGGCCGTGGGCTCTGGGGAGGTTTTTTCCTCCTGTGCTGTTGCACGTCCGCACCATGTGCCTACATGTGACTGTGACTCACTCCGTAATGGGAAACTTTACAGTACTTACGTAAAATCTGCCCACAGTGTGACAATGTAAAGAGATTTATGTCCGTGCTTATCTGCTTATTCTCAGAACTGCAGGTGCTGGATCGTGTCCCAGTCAGGTGTCCTGTCTCTGGCTACGTCCTGGTCGGGTTCTGTCTCTGGCTACGTCCTGGTCGGGTTCTGTCTCTGGCTACGCCCTGGTCGGGTTCTGTCTCTGGCTACGTCCCGGTCGGGTTCTGTCTCTGGCTACGTCCTGGTCGGGTTCTGTCTCTGGCTACGTCCCGGTCAGGTTCTGTCTCTGGCTACGTCCTGGTCATGCCCTGTCTCTGGCTACGTCCCGGTCAGGTTCTGTCTCTGGCTACGTCCTGGTCATGTCCTGTCCCTGACTACGTCCCAGTCAGGTTCTATCTCTGGCTATGTCCTGGTCGGGTTCTGTCTCTGGCTACGTCCTGGTCGGGTTCTGTCTCTGGCTACGTCCCGGTCGTGTCCTGTCTCTGGCTACGCCCTGGTCGGGTTCTGTCTCTGGCTACGTCCCGGTCGTGTCCTGTCTCTGGCTACGTCCTGGTCGGGTTCTGTCTCTGGCTACGCCCTGGTCGGGTTCTGTCTCTGGCTACGTCCTGGTCGGGTTCTGTCTCTGGCTACGCCCTGGTCGGGTTCTGTCTCTGGCTACGTCCTGGTCGGGTTCTGTCTCTGGCTACGCCCTGGTCGGGTTCTGTCTCTGGCTACGTCCCGGTCGTGCCCTGTCTCTGGCTACGTCCTGGTCAGGTTCTGTCTCTGGCTACGTCCTGGTCGTGCCCTGTCTCTGGCTACGTCCTGGTCATGTCCTGTCCCTGACTACGTCCCAGTCAGGTTCTATCTCTGGCTACGCCCTGGTCGGGTTCTGTCTCTGGCTACGCCCTGGTCGGGTTCTGTCTCTGGCTACGTCCCAGTCAGGTGTCCTGTCTCTGGCTACGTCCTGGTCGGGTTCTGTCTCTGGCTATGTCCCGGTCAGGTTCTGTCTCTGGCTACGTCCTGGTCATGTCCTGTCTCTGGCTACGTCCTGGTCAGGTTCTGTCCCTGACTACGTCCCGGTCAGGTTCTGTCTCTGGCTACGTCCTGGTCATGTCCTGTCTCTGGCTACGTCCCGGTCAGGTTCTGTCCCTGACTAAGTCCTGGTCAGGTTCTGTCCCTGACTACGTCCTGGTCGGGTTCTGTCTCTGGCTACGTCCCAGTCAGGTTCTGTCCCTGGCTACGTCCTGGTCGTGCCCTGTCTCTGGCTACGTCCTGGTCGGGTTCTGTCTCTGGCTACGTCCCGGTCGGGTTCTGTCCCTGACTACGTCCTGGTCGTGCCCTGTCTCTGGCTACGTCCTGGTCATGTCCTGTCCCTGACTACGTCCCAGTCAGGTTCTGTCTCTGGCTACGTCCTGGTCGGGTTCTGTCTCTGGCTACGCCCTGGTCGGGTTCTGTCTCTGGCTACGTCCTGGTCGGGTTCTGTCTCTGGCTACGCCCTGGTCGGGTTCTGTCTCTGGCTACGTCCCGGTCGTGCCCTGTCTCTGGCTACGTCCTGGTCAGGTTCTGTCTCTGGCTACGTCCTGGTCATGCCCTGTCTCTGGCTACGTCCTGGTCATGCCCTGTCCCTGACTACGTCCCGGTCAGGTTCTGTCTCTGGCTACGTCCTGGTCATGTCCTGTCTCTGGCTACGTCCCGGTCAGGTTCTGTCCCTGACTAAGTCCTGGTCAGGTTCTGTCCCTGACTACGTCCTGGTCGGGTTCTGTCTCTGGCTACGTCCCAGTCAGGTTCTGTCCCTGGCTACGTCCTGGTCGTGCCCTGTCTCTGGCTACGTCCTGGTCGGGTTCTGTCTCTGGCTACGTCCCGGTCGGGTTCTGTCCCTGACTACGTCCTGGTCGTGCCCTGTCTCTGGCTACGTCCTGGTCATGTCCTGTCCCTGACTACGTCCCAGTCAGGTTCTGTCTCTGGCTACGTCCTGGTCGGGTTCTGTCTCTGGCTACGCCCTGGTCGGGTTCTGTCTCTGGCTACGTCCTGGTCGGGTTCTGTCTCTGGCTACGCCCTGGTCGGGTTCTGTCTCTGGCTACGTCCCGGTCGTGCCCTGTCTCTGGCTACGTCCTGGTCAGGTTCTGTCTCTGGCTACGTCCTGGTCATGCCCTGTCTCTGGCTACGTCCTGGTCATGCCCTGTCTCTGGCTACGTCCTGGTCATGTCCTGTCCCTGACTACGTCCCAGTCAGGTTCTATCTCTGGCTATGTCCTGGTCGGGTTCTGTCTCTGGCTACGTCCTGGTCGGGTTCTGTCTCTGGCTACGTCCCGGTCGTGTCCTGTCTCTGGCTACGCCCTGGTCGGGTTCTGTCTCTGGCTACGTCCCGGTCGTGTCCTGTCTCTGGCTACGCCCTGGTCAGGTTCTGTCCCTGACTACGTCCCGGTCAGGTTCTGTCTCTGGCTACGTCCTGGTCATGTCCTGTCTCTGGCTACGTCCCGGTCAGGTTCTGTCCCTGACTACGTCCCGGTCAGGTTCTGTCTCTGGCTACGTCCTGGTCAGGTTCTGTCCCTGACTACGTCCCGGTCAGGTTCTGTCTCTGGCTACGTCCTGGTCATGTCCTGTCTCTGGCTACGTCCCGGTCAGGTTCTGTCCCTGACTACGTCCTGGTCAGGTTCTGTCCCTGACTACGTCCTGGTCGGGTTCTGTCTCTGGCTACGTCCCAGTCAGGTTCTGTCTCTGGCTACGTCCTGGTCGGGTTCTGTCTCTGGCTACGCCCTGGTCGGGTTCTGTCTCTGGCTACGTCCTGGTCGGGTTCTGTCTCTGGCTACGCCCTGGTCGGGTTCTGTCTCTGGCTACGTCCCGGTCGTGCCCTGTCTCTGGCTACGTCCTGGTCAGGTTCTGTCTCTGGCTACGTCCTGGTCATGCCCTGTCTCTGGCTACGTCCTGGTCATGTCCTGTCCCTGACTACGTCCCAGTCAGGTTCTATCTCTGGCTATGTCCTGGTCGGGTTCTGTCTCTGGCTACGTCCTGGTCGGGTTCTGTCTCTGGCTACGTCCCGGTCGTGTCCTGTCTCTGGCTACGCCCTGGTCGGGTTCTGTCTCTGGCTACGTCCCGGTCGTGTCCTGTCTCTGGCTACGCCCTGGTCAGGTTCTGTCCCTGACTACGTCCCGGTCAGGTTCTGTCTCTGGCTACGTCCTGGTCATGTCCTGTCTCTGGCTACGTCCCGGTCAGGTTCTGTCCCTGACTACGTCCCGGTCAGGTTCTGTCTCTGGCTACGTCCTGGTCAGGTTCTGTCCCTGACTACGTCCCGGTCAGGTTCTGTCTCTGGCTACGTCCTGGTCATGTCCTGTCTCTGGCTACGTCCCGGTCAGGTTCTGTCCCTGACTACGTCCTGGTCAGGTTCTGTCCCTGACTACGTCCTGGTCGGGTTCTGTCTCTGGCTACGTCCCAGTCAGGTTCTGTCCCTGGCTACGTCCAAGTCAGGTTCTGTCTCTGGCTACGTCCCGGTCATGTCCTGTCTCTGGCTACGTCCCGGTCAGGTTCTGTCCCTGACTACGTCCTGGTCAGGTTCTGTCCCTGACTACGTCCTGGTCGGGTTCTGTCTCTGGCTACGTCCCAGTCAGGTTCTGTCCCTGGCTACGTCCAAGTCAGGTTCTGTCTCTGGCTACGTCCCAGTCAGGTTCTATCTCTGGCTATGTCCTGGTCGGGTTCTGTCTCTGGCTACGTCCTGGTCATGTCCTGTCTCTGACTACGTCCCGGTCAGGTTCTGTCCCTGGCTACGTCCAAGTCAGGTTCTGTCCCTGACTACGTCCCAGTCAGGTGTCCTGTCTCTGGCTACGCCCTGGTCGGGTTCTGTCTCTGGCTACGCCCTGGTCGGGTTCTGTCTCTGGCTACGCCCTGGTCGGGTTCTGTCCCTGGCTACGTCCTGGTCGTGCCCTGTCTCTGGCTACGTCCTGGTCAGGTTCTGTCTCTGGCTACGTCCTGGTCGTGCCCTGTCTCTGGCTACGTCCTGGTCATGTCCTGTCCCTGACTACGTCCCAGTCAGGTTCTATCTCTGGCTATGTCCTGGTCGGGTTCTGTCTCTGGCTACGTCCTGGTCATGTCCTGTCTCTGACTACGTCCCGGTCAGGTTCTGTCCCTGGCTACGTCCAAGTCAGGTTCTGTCTCTGGCTACGTCCTAGTCGGGTTCTGTCTCTGGCTACGTCCTGGTCGGGTTCTGTCTCTGGCTACGTCCCAGTCAGGTCACCTGTCCCTGCAGGTCTTTGGACCCCAGTGGGGACGGTTCCATCCTTAGCTCACCCACTCACTGACTCACTGTGAGTAACAGGAACGTTTCATTATGTTTGACCGTGTCTAAACAGGGACGTGAGTTATGATGTTCCACACAAAGAAGAGATAAATCTGGAGTGAGTCACCAAATGTGGTATGATGACATCACAGTTTTCTCATGCATTTAAAATTGTTATAATGCTCTATTGTTGATCCAGTAATCACTCACATCTCCCTGTTTACGGACCTGATTATTCCCACACTCTCAGTTCTCCACAGATTTATAAATACAAGTTTTCAAATGTGACCAATAAACTAACTGATGTGAGACACGAACCAGAAAATATTATGATTTGCATTTCTGGTCACTTCAGTTTGCTTTTAGCTTTAGTTTGAACTCTAAGCACGACTCCGTGGCTGCTTAATACGTGACAGCTCCTTTTATACTGCGTGTTTCCTGCATTGCTTTTTAAAAAGGCTTCAGCTGAAGCTGTGATAACGTGTTAGCAGGGCGCTAATTTGATCTGCTGTACAGTCCTCTCAGCTTCAGCCGATCCCAAAGGACCATATGTTCCACAAGTGGACTCATCCATCGGCTCTGTTTTCACCACCACAGGTGTCAAGTAGAAGAATTGGATCTGAATGTTCCTTTCATTGATAAAAACGAGGAAGGTGTATTTGAAATATCATTTTATTTGATTTAAAGGAACACTTGAATAGTGGCCTGCAGGCTCTCATGGCTGTACAACTCCACTCATCCCTGTTGGCTTTGCTTAAATATTCTTTCCTACATAGTTACCACAGTATAAAATCTTATCAGAAGAGAGAGCTACATTAGTTTAGACACAACTGTGTGAATGTGCACGACGAAAAATGACTGAACGTCGTCTTAAATATTAAACTTTTCAAGTCTTTTTTGTCCGCTGTCATCAGTTACACTGACAAGGCATCACAAACAGTAAACAAGAACAGTTTCATAGTAAATGCGACGATAAACTCTTTTACGTACCGTGTATCGTACAAACAGTCTGTTAAAAGTTTAATTTCCCTCTCAAGCACAAAACAAATTGCACAGTTACATCATGGCTCACAAAGACCATTCAGAACATAGAAAAATAGTCACTTAGCTCCGCGCCTCAGGTTCTGATTCTGGGTTCTGCTGTCCACAGTGAGTGGTTTTGATTAGACAGGAAGCATGTTTTAAAAATCCAGACGCTTAAAAAAAAAAAGTGCAGTCTGTTCCCCGCAGGCTCATCTTTAGAACAAAATGACCGTCTCATCGTAGCCACGTCACGTCCGGGCCGCGCGGCGCCTCCGTGACCTCACACGTTGCTGACCTCGATGCTGGTGTAGCCGTGGACCGGGCTTCCGTCGGCTCGGGGTGGGGTCCGGTCCCTCCCATCCCGAGGCAGCGAGCCGTAGCTGCCGTGGCAACTCAAGTCCCGCCCCCCGCGCGCTTTGGGACTGAACCCTGATGGAGGCTGCAACAGAGACGCAGTTATTTTTTGCTGCATTCCAAAGCTTTAAGTTGTTGCTACTTAGAACGTGATTTATGGAAAGGGAAATATTATTGTGTGTATTTAAAGGAACTGGCTTCATTCATCATATGGGCTATTTTAATTACAGACTCCGGGTCCATACACACTGTTTTCTCACTATCGTCTCATTAGCATCTTTGTGTGTGTGTTAATGCTGGAGCCACTGTCATAACAGAACCACACTGGGATCAGCTGCTCGGTCACCTTCACTGCCCTCCTCCTCAGCGAGCCCTCGTCGTCGGCGTGCCGCCCGCCGGCGCCTGTCCTGCCCACGGAGTTCTGCCGGAGCAGGGTCGGCGGCGTTCCCAGGCCCAAACGCTCGAGGTCCTGCTTCGCGTCCGCCCTGCAGGGGGAGGAATGCGGAGGCTCAGCGCGTGGGAGACACTGGGGCGAGTGCAGACAGAGCTCAGAGACAGCAGCCTCCGGGGCTTTACTGTAAGGGTGAGGTGGGTGCGAGTCACGCCCACCTGGCCGGGCCTATCAGCGTCTTCATTTCCTCTATGAGGTGTCGGCGGACCATGTGCTTGTTGTTGGGAATGCCCAGCGCCGTCGCCATGGCGTCCGTGTTGAACGTGGGGTCCAGCACCATCACGGCTCCATGGACCCCGCCGCTCAGGAGGTTCTCGGCAAACTCCTGAATGGGTGGATGCAAAGCGGTGTTAGCTAACATTCTGTGATGCAGAGCAGCAAATAGTGTGGGAGGAGCTACAAGAAGACACGGGGAATCTCTGAACATTCACTGGAATCAAAACACCAACAAAGAGACTTAAATTACGGAGGTTTTAAACAATATAAGCACTTGTCCAGTTCACATGAAACTGAAGTTATCGGAATACTTCAGGATACGAAATTCTCTGAGAACGTGACAGACACTCGCTGGCCGATGAGTGTGGGGGCGCCTCCAGTCACGACTGTTTGTTAAAACCAAACGGTGTCCGATGGTTCACCGTGAGCGAGACCGGACTCAAGCTTTACTAATGGACTTCTACAGGACCCAGGAAGTCTGGAGCACCTTGAAGAGCCTGGGACTGGATTTCAAAAAAAACTTAGTATCAGCAGAGAATGGCCTCCCAAACATCTGCAACGCTTTAAATGGACTATCGCAGTCAAACTTTGGAAAACAAGATGCATAATGGTGTTAAAACAATCAGTAGTAGACGGTGAAACAGTTATGAAGCAAATACTCTGAGATCTAAGAACTATGGACAGAAACAAATCCCTCCCTGGCTCTTACTCTGTATTATAGCTGTTCTTATGTTTGTGTGTGATTAATGATGATGCTATTGTTGCTGTTAATCTGATTATTGCATTTTTGGATGCCGTTGTTGTGCCGGTACTTTTCTGTGTGTGTAAAACTAGACTAATTTCAAGGCAGTTGTTTTTAGGAGGCGTGGTGAAGATTTACTCAGAGACAAAGACATATTGACTCACATTTAGATATCAGCAAAACCTCACGCGGCCAAGGATATTAACAGGATGTCAGCTCGGAAGCTTTATCTCCACCAGCCACCAATGTGCTGATGCCTCATTACAGAGGCACGCTTTGCTTCGCAGAGGCAGGACAGTGTTGACAGGGAATATTCCTAGTGCAGCATCACCATAGTGACTCTAATCTCAGGGGCTTTGTAATCAACTAAGAGCAGCTTAGTACACCAGCAAGGACATCTGGAAGCTCGCCTCAACCTTGGGTAACATTCCCCACAAGATCTGTGAATGTTCTGTGAAAAGGACTTAATATGAGCTTGATTAAGGTATTTTACGCCTGCGTGGTAGTGAAATGAGGAAGAGCTCAGCTGGAACAGTTTGTCTGGGAAAAATGGGCTAAAATCCACCAAATTAGAAGTAATGATATAAACATATTAGTGCAGATTGTGAATAAATCCTTATCAAACGCCATATTTACTGCACCTTCAGGTCGATCTCTTTGACCCATCTGATGACCCGATGAGAGGTCCAAACCAACGGATCCACGTTCTGGTGTTCGCACTGCGTCCGGCGAGCCTGCAGCGCCTGAAAGACGCCGGCAGCAGCACAGAGTCAGCGTCGAACCCTTCGCCCGGGGCGCCACCGCCCACCGCGTGCACTCCCACCCACCTCCTTGTCGAAGCTGAGCAGGTGCAGCAGCTCGATGCCCAGCAGCAGGCTGACCTGGTGGAACTTCTTGGTGACGTTGAGGTGGCGCTCGAGGTCGCGGCGCGTGAGGGAGTTCAGCATGCGCCCGTCGATCAGGTGGGTGTGGAAGGCCTGGGAGTACTGGGGCAGGCCCACGTCGCTCAGCCAGGCCTTGGCCACCCAGTGGTGGTCCATGTCTGCAGCCTTGGACAGCCTGTGGACAACGAGTGGGAAACATAAGGACTTTATAGCTTATTAGGTTCTTTATTCTTACAACTGTGCAGTTATGCAGATTGCACTTTTATATAATTGTCATACAGAAAGGTAGGAAAATGTATTATTAATGTTGCAACACCATAAACGTAGTTGCCTTTTATTGCTGCATGCACAGCAGACGTGAACCAGCTGTTTACCGTTTGTGATCATTTCGCTAAACTGCCACTATTCACTATTTGGCCGCCAGGCGGCGCCACCCGGCGGCGGCTCTGCGCATCCCTCGCTCACCCTCTACTGCTCTCAGCGTCTCTGTAGTCCTCGATGGCCAAGCGGAGTTTCCGGCGGTGCATTAAACTGGTGACGCCTAAGCCCAGCTCGAGGTCCTCATCCGTCAGCCCCAGTAAAACCTGCCACAGAGGAGAGAGGCTGAATCCCCACAGGTGTTCTGCGAACACGTTCTGCCGTGAGCGGAGTCCAGATGTGTGAGGCAGGAGGGGGGGGCTGCCTCACCTTACCACTCTTGACGTTCTCCGAGCAGCTGCGGATGTACATGGGCATCGCCATGACAACCTCGAGCCAGGCCTGGACGGTGCCCGCCCTCCACTGGGACATGGGCGTCGTCCTGGCCAGCTCCACCTGCTGCAGGCGGTCCAGCTGCTCCTCCGAGCCGTCCGACAGGCTGTGGCGGGTGGGGCTGCAGTGGCCGTCCGAGTCTAGGCGTCGAGTGGGTGGAGGGGGAGGTGGGGGCGGGGGCGGATGGGTGAGGTGGTTCAGGGTGCGAGTGAGGGCAGGGATGGCGGTGAGCAAGGAAGAGTGAGAACGTTACTTCAGGCCTCCAGCAACAGATGTGACCACATAAAAGCAGGGGATTAAGGTTATTTCCTCAAAACGAGCAGCCTTGAGCTTTTAGGCCACGTGACCGCAAACCAGTGAATGAGCTGAGGTTCCGAATGAGCAGGACTCGTTTATCTGTAGCAGCAGCTTGATGAAAACAAAATGAATTAGTACATTCGTTATAATGGCCCTGAAATGTTCCCCGTACAGATAAGATGGGCCACATATCCCGTGTTTTATCCACATCAGGGTAAATCAGAAGCAGTAAACGCCGTCGTTTCCTCGTGTCGACCAGCAGGGGGCAGCCTGGTTCCAGGCGTACGTCAACGGGCAGCGCTGAACGGACAGCGGACTCATTTGCATTTAATGAATGAATAAAACACATTTAAAACCCGTTTCAATAAAACTGACCACATTCAGAAAGGGAGGATTGGCGAAGAGCTGAGCTTATTAGACTGCCTTGAATTTATTAACTTGTACTTAATAAAGTGTCAGACGGGTCATTATCGGTGTCATGGTACTCAGGACGGGTGTTAGAGCCCCTACGTTCCTCAGTGGTCCCTGTCTGGGAATCATCACCTACAGCAGTGGACGTTTTTCTCTTTTATAACCGGTAGAAAACAGAACCTGTGATAAGCGTCCACCCGGGAGCGGCGCCATAACGGACGCAACATAATCCGAATGTTCTGCTTCTCCGAAAGCCCCAGTTTGTTTCAGCTGCTGCTCTAGTGGAAAAGCGCAAGCTGTGATTGATGGACGATGCCTGAATCGGTGCTGTACATGCTGCCGTAAACCACCACAATCCCAGAGTAAGCCTCCGCTGTGTCGGTGCCGGTCCCAGAGGTCCACTCAGCAGCCTGCGCTCCAGAGAGGAAACGGACTCTAACGCACCAACACGCACAGTGCATCTGGGCTGGAGGCTCTCATGCATCCTTCTGAGGCTAATGCGCCGGCTAAAGGCAGACTTCTAAGAGCCCCGGTTCAGGAATGAAACTCCTGGAGACGGTGCCGACACACAGCCCACATCAAAGAGTGCAGAACGGACCCTTTCGCATCCCAGTGGAAGGCCAGACAGCTGGAAAGTGTTCTCCTGTGAAGCTGAGCCACTGAGAGGAACCTCCAGCTGCCAGCTTGTTGAGCCTTGTTTAGTGCTCAGCGTGCTCGGGTGGGTCCTAATGTGTAGAGAATATACTTACACAACACACACACCTAAAGCGCGTAATTGGCGTAATTGACCTTTTTGCCGCAGCAGCTCTTCTCTCGTGGGCACGCGAGGGAGTCGCGTAGGGAACCGAGCTGGACATTTACAAGCCCATTAGGAAAGTAAAGAAATGAAGTCTCGTTGTCACGGCAGCAGATGAGGAGATGGTGCTGCCAAGCTTTGGCGTAGCTCAAGCTATTGAGCTGGAGAGCGAAAGGCTTTGAAATATTATTGCACACTTTGAGATACTGTACAACTCGGATACAAAGCAGTGAAACACAAAATATGCTGGAAAAAACTACAGCTGTCAACTTAAGAAAACAAAATGTTAAATAATGTAATACTTATCAACATATGCTGTAACTGGTATTTATCAATTAAATCCATCAAATTTCTCTGAAAACAGTACTTAGCGGATTTATTTGCATCAGAACTTGAAGAAGTGCTAAAATCCAAGGTTATTGATGCTGTTGGACAGTTAGAAGGCGTCTGCGAACACAGTTTACAACCCAGCGGAACTTATTATATCAATTGGAAGCAGGGCACCTCGGTCCGACTGAGCCAGATTGATTAGCTCTGGGGTCACGTCACTGTGTTGAGAGTCCGGTGGAAGTCAGGCAGGAGGGGGTCAGTGTTAAAGGTCAAGGGTCAAGTCAAGCAGAACTTTATTGACACAATGTGCTGACAGATGAGTGTTCTTCCAACAGTCTGACATGGCTTCCTTTCCCCTCTCTACTTCCTGATTACAGGGTTTTGAAACAGCGAATTGAACGCTTCTAGGTTTGAATATGGATCTGACGTGGGCCGAGAGGGGAAAGGAGGCCACTTGGAAGCTTTGGGGATGCCGTCCTCCCACAGATGGACTTGTGGCGCTGAGGGAAGCGGACACGTATGTTACACATGGCAGGCCTCCCCAGTGTGACGGGACCGGTCGGGATTAGAGCCGCAACCACAACAAATGAACACACACAGGCATTAACACAGGGAAAGAGAGGACAGCCACATGGAAATTCACTGGTATTTATTTTATTTTAAAATAATCTTATTTTCTCGTTTAGTTCTTTTGAGCTTAATTTTGTTGCCATGCCTTTAAAACTTCACTACTATCCACTTCTAAACATCTCAGGACTTCACAATAGAAATCCCCCAATGACGCCTACTGTACATCTAGAACTTTAAATAAAACTCTGTAATAATAATAATCATTTCATTTGTGTAATGCTATCTCATTTACAAAAAATATTTGTGAAAAAAAAGACAGTGGCTCAAAACATGATAAAAATGATACAATATATTTCACTTGATATGTTTTTGTCCCCCATCAAGCGGAGGATCATAGAAGTCGGTTACATAAAAAACTCAAAATAACTTAGACTTAAATACACGCAGTGTTAAAGATGGACTGGGTGAGCTGTGGTTCCTAGAGGGACTCTATGTTGTGAGCCCAAACGCAGGCTGAGCCACGGGTTCTGTTCTGACCCCTCCCTGCCCGACGAGGACGCTCTCTTTGCTACTCCGCTGTTCCAGGTGAGATTAACAAATGCCCAGTGTTAGTTCAGTATCAGGGAGAGAAGCGCTTTCCTGCGGGGGCGGTGCAGACTCCAGCCCAGTCCGACGACAGCGGGAAAATAATCCGCTGTCTGTAGCCGTTCTTTTTCCTTAACGAACGCTATTAACCTTTGGCACACAGTTAATTGGCTTTTTCAGCGTCCTGACCTGTGCATCAGATTTTTTTTTTTGAGTTCACAAGGTTATTTTTCTTTCTTATTACGCTTCACAGTCGGTGCTCATTATAACGGTTCGTTATGCTGCAGCCGTTGAGCGTCCGCTCCAAACGGAAGCTACGGTGTCCTGGTGAATCACCTCAACATTAAGGTTTGGGTTAAGCCTCGACCTTGACTCTAACATCTGCAGTGGTCTTACGTAACGGAGGCTAATGTTAGAACAAGCTACTACAGCCTGAACCGAAAGCAAAAGAGCAACAAAGCCTCAGGAATAAATGGATTGACTATTTAATTATTCACAGTGTAGCGCTGGCTTTTCTTGACAACTTCGATGACCTTTACTGTTTCAAATGTAATTGTCCCTTTCGAGAGCCTCGTGGGTGCAGATTAAAACGTTCTGTACGGGAAGCCCTCGAACACAAATCGCAGCCTTTTCAGACGAGCGCAGGGTCAAGTTTGCAAACCTCGTTTCATTTATAATGAGTCGGCGTCATGAATAAACATCATGAAGTCCATAACTGACCTCTCTTTGTTTTAACAGACACTGTGTCACCTTCTCCAGAGAAACACACCGGTGTTCAGGGTTTGTCCAGCATGCACTGGGGGGACTGGGACTGTGCGCATGCATGTCACACATGGACCTTGGTCACGCACCTTCTATCTGTACAGATAGAAAACACATGTCGCGCCGTGGAACAGACCGTTCTGCGCACACAGTTCACTCCTTGCTCCGGCGGCACCTTTGAAGTTTCACGGAGCGAACATCAAGGAGCGCCGCCACTTCAGTCGGTGGCAAACGGATCTGTTGTAGGACCGAATCAGAGGCGGACTCGAGGAGTCTGCGTGTCGCCCACAGGAAAGTGCTTTCTGGTCACGGCGGTGTGGAAGGAGGGGATGGACCAGGCAGGACAATAAACGGGGGAGGAGTTCAAGTTAAAGGGTGGTGACGGAGGGGGGGGGGGGGTTACAGGTCAAAAGAACAGGAGGCATTCAGGACAAGGAGACATTTACACGCACAGAGTGTACATCAACTGTTATTTACACGTACAGCAGTCCTTCAAGTTTCCGGGTTGAGTGAAAACAAAAAGTCCAAATATAAAGAACAATTAAAAGATCCGTCAACACAGCCGATACAGTAAAACAGACCCACATATCGCTGTGCTCCACCGGTGACTCTATTTACAGGACTGTACATACATACAGGTGCAATTTGATCGTTAAGGTTTACACTTCACGCCTCCCACCTCCACGTGGCCGACACACACATGCACACACACGCACCCACACAGCGCTGTCTTCTGATAACTGGCACAAAGGCAAAGGCTCTCTGGGCCGTTGGCCTCGGACACGTGTGCTTTACCAGTCTGCGTCTTCCTCTATGTAATAATCAGGTGTTGAAGTACCATCAAACAAACCCGGGTCGAGGGACTTCCGCTGCTTTCCCCGGGCGAAGACGCGCGACAGAGAGCCCAGGCCCATCTTCTCTTTCTTCTTCTTACGCTTCGCCTCCTCCAGATCTTCTAGGGACTGGAGGAAGAGAGGAGGAGACAGAGAGAGAGCAGAGCAGAGAAGATGAGGAGCGTGAACGCGGGAGCGGAGGAGGCGGTGAAGGGGCACGGAGAGGCGATAAAGACCAGCAGTGATAAAGATCAAAACACAAAGGGGAGGCGACACTTCACATGCTGCCAGGCATGCACTTACTCAACCGCCACCACCGGCTTCCACAGACACTCAAGTCACAGCTGCACAGACTGCGTGGGGGCAAACGTGAACTGAGCCAGAGCGAGGGTGGAGGCGGCAGGACAGCGGCCGGGCAGCGGAGCGGAGCGGCGGGCGCCGCCCGGGAGCCCGTTACGCTTACGTTGCAGAGGGAGTGGGTCCGGTGGCGCGGCGAGTTGATGTCGCTGGGCGTGGACGAGCGCTCCCCCTCCATGGCCGAGGCGTCGGAGATGACGGAGGGCTGGCGTGAGTGACAGGGGCTCAGCCGCACGGCAGCCACTAAACGGGGCGAGAGGGAAGAGAGACAAGTCTTGTTTTCTTTCTCGGGTGTTTCGGGCACCAAAGCTACCTTTAAAAATAAAAATATTATAATTTAGGTGCCTAACCTGAAGCCTGAAATTATTTGCAATCATCCGCTAGTTGCTAAGCAACAGTGAAAACAGCTTCACAGAGGTTGAGCGCGAGCGTGTGTGTGTGTGTGTGTGTGTGTGTGTGTGTGTGTGTGTGTGTGTGTGTGTGTGAGACTGATACGTAACCAATTGCATTAGCAATTTGGGGGTTCGTGACTGTTCGCACGTCTTCCTTGTTTTTTGGTCCTGGTCTGCTTCTTTCTCCAGATGTCCCTGATTAGTCAGAACCCTGTCTGATGCCGCGGCTGAGACGACTGAGGTGGACTCCTGCTCGGGTGGCTGTAAGGCCATTCCGTCTACAACTTAGGACTAGGACGACCTCCGAGGTTCACTGTGATCTATGTTAGGTTTAACCAACTCACAGCTGCGATAGGGTTTCTCTTCTCTATCGGAGGCCTGTCTGTGCAGGAGGAATGTGATGGAGCAGCTGGCACCCAAAGACAGAGGAAAGGCAAGTGGAAGCTGTGAAGCCTATAATGTGTTTAATGTCATTGCTTCACAAAGCGCATGAAATGTCATTGGTGGTTTTGGGCAGACAGCAACAATGAATGTGTGTGTGAGGCAGGTGCACAGCAGCATGCAGAGGGTACATGATGCTAAACGTGTGTGTGAGTGGACTGACGTCACCCTACCTTGTCTGTCGGTGGGATGCACCGCGTGGACGTAGAGCGTCTGCTGGCTCTGCCTGATGGCTGCGGTCAGGGGCAGGTCGGCCTGCATCACCCACTCCTGGTTGTTGCCGTTGACGACGGTCTCCGTGGGCATGGCCAGAGAGTGACGCTTGGGCACGTCCTTGGTCAGCGTGGCAAGCGACTGCTTGGCCTTAGCGAAGGAGAAACACAGGCGGCGTCAGCCCGACATCACACGGGCCCGAGACGCAACCGCTCGCCCGGTCTCTGGGTCGGTGCTGAGGGAGCAGTGGATTCATGACACTGATAGTGTGAATCCACTGCTCTTCTAAAACACTCCCAGGTCTGTTCTACTTGTTTACACAGCACGAATGCACGACAGAAGTCAATGCAGATTCCCACCGAGCAAGCACCACACCACAGTAGAGAGGAAACAGAACCAAGGGGCAAAATACCTGGAGGGGCATTTCTTACTTTTGGGGGGAGGAAACTGGAATTAATGAATAGATTTGCTGTGGAGCAGGAACAAGGATGAGCTGCTGGATCCATGGGAGACGTGTTCATATGTTTTTATGTCTGTGCAGTTGTATCCTGATGTGCGTATTCTCTGATTAGCCCCGACGTCCCGGTGCTCTACAAATGTTTGAAATCTTATCATGCCAAACAACAGCAGGCTGCAAATCAACAAGGGCACAAGCAGCTTCAGTGCAATCACGCCTACCTACCCAGTGGTCAAATGATTATCAATTATAGTGTTTAACATGCAAAACAGGACATAATCACAACCTTTACTGGGAATCCTGTCTTTTCCCC
This sequence comes from Betta splendens, assembly GCF_900634795.4. Classification (NCBI taxonomy): domain Eukaryota; kingdom Metazoa; phylum Chordata; class Actinopteri; order Anabantiformes; family Osphronemidae; genus Betta; species Betta splendens. Next base: position 7,077,309 of record NC_040887.2, on the reverse strand, counting down.
AAGCATTTCTGAGCTCAAGTTGGATTAAACACACATTCAGAACAATCCCAGCAGGAATCCGGAGGATAGATATATCGGGATCATTGGGATTAGTCGGGGTTTGGTTGAGGGTTAGTCAAAAAACGTGCAGCGGAGAAAAAGTCTTCAAAATCACCATTAGGTCACAAACAGGAGACACTGCCAGGGAGCGGGAGGGGGCAAGAAAGGTCAGATTTTAGAGCGGGGGGGGGGGCCATCTTACCGCCACGACCCTAGGAGAGCCGTCCCTGTCCACAAGCCGCTCAAACACCCGGAACTCCATTCTCTGATTGACACAGTTACTCATCTGGGGGGTTGGAGACATGAGGGATGCCTACGCTGTTCATTCACAGGTTTGTTGTGGTGGCTTACTGTATTTCTGCAGCTGTGGTTTAATGTGTGTGATACAGACGCTCGCTTCACGCCCGGCCCCTCTCACCATGGCCAGTTCCGCCTCCAGCTCCTTGATGCGGTTGTCCTTGAGGTCGAGCTGGGAGCGCAGCATGGCCGTGTGCTCGGTGGCCTCCTTGGTCTGCCTGCGAAGGTCCCACTTCTCCCTCTCCAGCAGGTCCTTCTCCTTGGCCAAAACCTTCACCGCGTCCTCGCTCTCCTGGTGCACAGAGAGATCCTGATGGATCGGTTCACAGATCACAGTCCAACGTGCAGGCGAAAGCCAAATTTAATCAAGTGCTACTGACTCTGCGATCTCTGAGTCAAACACATTTTGAGAATAGGCAGAAACTGTGCATAGGCTAAACATGTACACATTATCACAGGAGACCAAAGCCAGTTTGTCCGTGATTCATCTCTGCACACACTAAAGTCTTGGGGGCTGTATCGTGGCCATACTTTTCGGTGCTGCTCATAGTTGCGTATGAAGTCGCGGAGCTGCTCCTCTCGGCTCTCCAGCGTGGCGTAAAGCTGCTGCATCTGGTTGACCAGGTCGGCCTTCTCCGCCTTTAGGCGCTTACGGTCCGACTTCATGGCTGCGGGCGAGAGAGAGAGAGAGAGAGAAGCGCAAGTCAGCGGACAGGACGGAAACGAGGACGGGTTACACAACCAACGCTGCTTACGCTCTAAAATTTAAAAAACAGGTTTGAGGCTATTTTAGATACGCATTGGTGAAAACATTACATCTGCTTTGCTGGTCTGACGTGAAGCTACTGTCTGCTGCCTTCTCCTCTAGAGGCTGCGCCACATACAGTCCTCCCTCTAATCCTCTGGCACCTCACCCACGCATCATGATAAGGAACAGGTCCCATTGTAGTTGTGCTCAGAGAAGCTCCCTCGTTTCCTCCCTGCATCTGTCTCTCCTCCTGACGTTCCCCGACATCGGCTTAGAGCCGAGATTCTTCCCCAGTGTGTTTATTTGTATGTTACGTATTCACAGCGTGTCTGTCCACCTTTGTCTTCCTCACTTTGACGCCTGTTTCTATAAGCTACAGCTCAACAGTTCTGAGACTTGGAGGTTTCGCAACATCATGCAGCTCCATTTTCCTCTCTCTGCACATAATAACTTCACCTCTATTTTTATAGTCTCTGAGCATCTGGCAAACAAGTAAAGATGTTTTAATTAAGTGACGTTTACTAGGTGACTCTAGGTAATAGACCAATCCTAACAGAAGAATAAAAGCTTCCTGTTCCCTCATCTGCATTCTTCGCCGTCACCCTTTCATATCGCTCCCTTTCACCCGTTCTCCAGCGATGGAATTTCCAAGCCAAACTAGGCTGCACGGGAGGACAAGAGCCGCCCCTTATTGGCCAAGAGAAACAGGAAACCTCCCAGCACCTGCCTCAGGAAGTGAAATCAAAGGCGCGTTTGAGACGAGCCAAAAAAACCCTGCTGCTGCTTCACATCCTGCACCTGTGACCGTTTGGCAGCAACAATCCTCCCGGTGCCGGATTCACAAAAGCACTTACTGTGACTCCATAAAGGGGTCCATTCACAGCTGCAGCCCATGTTAGCGCTGTTCTCCACCATTTATAAGCTATGAATAAACACTAAGATGGCCCCCATGCCCACTGTGGGTACACTTAGAGCTGGAGGTGATGGGGAAACACCTACAGTACTGCTGACAGCCATATTAATGACTGTGGCTCCCTGCGGTTCTCCAGGAGCCTTCAAGAATTATTACAAGATGAAACAAGAGGGAGCCACCTGGGAGCGTCCAGAGCTGGAGCGAATGTGTGGGGTTCTGGAGGAGTGTGAGGTAACAGCCGTATAATGGACAGGTACCGCGTGTGTTGAGTATTGCTGAACTCGTTCCGTCGGCTTCATGCTTCCCGTGTCCACCCAGCGCTGTTCTAAGCTCGTCTACGCGCCGGCCCGGCTGCTCGAGCCGAACAGGACTCATGCAAAACAGGCGCATTTAAAGTCAACGTTAAAACCAAAAAGCCCGTCTGTTGTCACCCTCTCTAAAAATCTGCATAAGTGCTTTTTAGCCCGCTGCACACGGGCTCTTCTGCTGCCGCAACCCTTGTGTTTTAAGTGTTTTAATGGGAGCAGCCACTACTGTAGTGAGCTAAAAGCCTTTGTGTGCTGGACCCCTCTATGGTCTTTGCTACTGGAGGGCTTGGATGAGTGGAACACCTCAGCCAGAGTTCCCACCGGCTCGGTGCACCCCAGGAACCCGGATTCCTGTTTGTTTTCATGGTGAGATGATACGATTGATACTCTTCTTTATGTCTGTACTGTAGCCAGCAGCTAGTTCAGATATTCACAATGTCAGAAATTATTCAGTTCCAGAAAAAGACTCTCTGATCCATGATTGTTAAACAAATTTGACCTCACATCACTTAACTATTATGGAACAAATATGACAAGATTCCAACCCTGATAACCGCTAAACAATTTTTCTGTTTCAGCAAAGTCTAAGGATTTATACAATGTAAAATAAAAGGACCACTGCCTGTGCAAATGTGATCCAACTCAGTGAATTTAATATGTTTGAACAAAGATTATTATCCGTTGAGTTGAGTTCGCCTGTAACAGCAGACAACAGGATCACAAAGACAGAACCACTTATCAGTGCTCCCTCTGTGAATGATGTTCATCACATTACTGAATGAAACCCCTCCACGCTGACACTGCTCCTGTAACTCCGGCTCCAAACAGAAAGGACAGGCTTTTAGTCAGCTCTTAACATAATTATTTGGGGGAGAGAACAAAAGAGACATCGGCTCATTGGAGGGAGCTCATTGTTCACAGTGTGGGATTTTAAATCCAGCGGCTGAATAATGAAGTGGGAGCCTCAGAGCTGCACAGCGAGCTCACCTCCTCTGTAAAACAAAAAAAACATGTGAGATGAAGTTGGTATCAGAACACAGATGCAAACTTTGCACAACCTGCCGGTAATTCAACTTTGAAGCAGACAACAGCCTCCGCTAAAGCTGCTGCAGTTTCAATGTTGTTCAGGTGAAGTAACCTGATGAGCCTCGGCGTGTGTGAAGGGAGAGGCCTTGTAGTGAAGGACACTGAGCCGAGCTGGCGCCCTGTGCTTTGAGGACACATCACTAACTGCTGCCTCGCTTTCATTTGAGCCTCGCACCGACTGGGAGTCTCTTGGTGGTTGTAATTAGCCTTAACAGAAATAAATGATTCAAATCAGTATCGAGGCCCAGGTGCAGTCCGTTCTAAAAGATTCATTCAACACAACATTGAGGGGAAAGTGAAAATACATGGAAGAGTTTTAGAAATCTGCTTTAGATACTGGTTCAGCTGCCTGGAATGACTCCAAGGATCAGCCAGGGTTGATTTGACTACACAACAGCATCAAAACATAATTCACATTTGTGAGAGGTTGTTAATTACCCACGATTACAATTGCAGGGTTCACACTCAGGGCTCAGGCAGATCAGTAGGAGTGAGCTCAGGCCTGAGCACTGACACCAGGCGTGGGCCTCACACAGACAAGGGACAGAAACAAAATATGACTGGAGGAAAACACTAAGCTTTATATTCATAGCTACCAGAAAATCTTTATGTAATTTGGCCAGACGCTGACACAGGCCTTTCTCAAAGCAAACAGTTGTTAGAAATAGAGGTGGAAGAGAGCAAAGGACAGGACGGAGCTCCATCAGCGCAGACTCCTGGCTTTTCCACCCAAAGAAAATAAAAATAAAAATCACAAACTAAAAACCACAAAGCTCCTCAGCTTCACAGTAATTGTTGGTAACAGTTCAATGAAGCCCCGCAGGGTTCCTAGGGGAGAGCACACACTGCTCTCATTCTTCAGGGGAAAAAAAAAAGCACTGTCGGAACGTTCACAATGTGCCGTCCTTGTAAAAACTGTGGGAAATCAAAGAGACGACATCTCGCGTCCAATCAATTGGAAGCGCAGATATTGCTGCAGTTAATGAGCTATTCTAGAGAACATTTGGCCTTTGTTTTTATCCCACGAGAAGCCACTTTAAACACAGCTATTTCAAAATCCAACAGCTTAATGACTCTTTCTGCTGTATTACACAAAAAGTAACCAGACAAAGACCTTTGAAGGCTGACAATCCAACCCACACATCCAAGTCTCGCTGCTTTGAATCCCAGACTACTTAATATGGCAAAAAAGAAGCCAAATGAGTCATTGCACAACAGAATCTATTTGATCTCTTGACTACAGAGAATGCTTTCTAACGCAGTGGTGATTATACTGTTAAAATCACAGTCATCCACATTTGTGAATGGCATTAAATCAAAGGATGATTTCTCTCCAAAATCAAACAGTTCAGGAATTAAAATATGCCCCAAATTGAATGGTTTTAAAAGTCCTTTCTTTGACAGAATCCTAACAATGAACCGTTGTGTTGCTTTTGGAAGTCATTCCAGTAACGTATTATCAAAGACTGCCTCTGAATTGCCTTGAATTATTATTACTTTGGTTTCCAGAACACTTTGGTCAATTCTGCACACGCTTTCAATTTTCCATCCATTGTCCCTCAGGCCCAACAGGACTGCTGTGGCCTATCAAGATCTTAATAAACACAAATTAAACTTATTTGGTCTCGACTGGTGTCCAAATATTCATCGAGTCACACATTTCAATAAGCTGGCTGTCCCTAAAGTCACCCCAAACAGCAGCAGCTGAAGCAGGAGGGATGCAACCAGCTCTGCTGCTGCTTTTCACGGCTGCTTTGAGTCTGTTCAAGCCACTGGACCCGATGGCCAGCATGGAGCTAAAGAAGAGCTGAGGGACCAATGATATGGAGAGTAATTACACACAAATAAATCACAAACCTGCTTTACTTTCATGGTAAGAACCAAGACATCAACAGCGCAACCCCTTCGCTCAGATTTGCAGGTTGCTCGTCGAATTTCCTCCAACAAAACCCAACGCAGGAGCAAATTTCCTGTTGTCCGCTCACAGATCCCATCGTGGGCGCACACCAGAGCCACCAGCTTAATGTTTCTGAGCCGCGTAAGCCGACCAAAAGCCATCTTTTATAAAGCTTTCATTAGCCACTGATTACTGCGAGGCCTGCTGGGATTGGCAGGACTTGGCTTTTATGTACAGACCTGTGTCATGGAGACGATTGTGAGCCTCTGTGCAGCACGTTCACACAGGCAGGCGTCTACTGTAGCTGTGGAGGAGATATTCGTGTGTGAGCTCTATTCTACCCCGTTTTGTGTTTTTCCTTCAGTTCGTTCGAGAGGCGTGGGCCGCGAGTGTCAACCGAAACGTGGCGGCAACAGAATCCACTGACAGCGTGTCATGCGTTTGTCTCGTACCAAACGGCGGTTTTGTGCTCCGCTCATTCCACGGGCAATAATTCTTTGAGAAGAATAATTCGCCGCCGCGCTGATGACATCTCTGCTTGATGCCCTGCAATCCGCTGCGCCGCCTGGCACTACTTCACTCTGCACAGGCTCTGAAGCTCAGCACTGCATTTATTCCCATCTCGCATACACTCACCAAACCTTCATTAACAAAAAGGTCTCGACTAATTTGCAGCATGTATTTATACATCTGTCATCCATTAAAATTTGACTTCTTAGTATAAACGTATGTCTGTTCTTTTATTTACAGCCTGAAGACATTGTATTTTTATGCATTCTAGGCAAACTGCTAGATTTACAAGAAACATGTCAAGCGTCTTATTTAATTTCAAATTCCCTCCGTTTCCCAATTCCCAAATTGACAAGCATTGTCCAAAACAAGTATTTCCACATCCTTCTCCAAAGTAAATAAAATCTAATAGCTACCACATGTACAGCAGTAAGTTGCGGGATGACTTATTTTTTCTTGTGCCCTATAAAAAAAGCGTCGGGAAACTTTAGAAAGACGCTTCCCGCGTAACAGTCAAGCCCTTGACAGATGAAAGGGAAATGAAACAAGAAAAGTGGAGAGAGAGGTGCACGGAATACAACAATGCAAATGCACCTGGTATCAAACCATGCACAATGTCTCAAGGCTGCTCCACAAACAATTATTAAACATATTGGATTTTATTAAAACCAATTAAAATTCATCCCACCGTTCTGAAAGCATTCAGACGAGCCAAACCGCTGCAGTCATATGCAAAGAGGGCATTGTCTTTTCTTTCTGCAGCGCCGCTGTCCATGTTATATATGGTGATTCTGAGTATCACATCATTGGTTCCTGTGTGGTCCTTACCTTGCAGGGCCTCCTTGGCTCGGTCCAGCTCCTGCTCCTTCTGGGTCAGCTGCACGCGGAGCTCGGTGGCCGAGAGCACGTCGGCCGAGCAGCCGCCCTGGGTCTCCTCCAGGTCTTTACTCAACATGTCCTTCATCTGCCGCAGCAGGTGCACCTCCTCCTGGAGCTGGGCCACCTCCTCACGCAGCAGGACTACAAAAGAGAAGCATACGGGCTTCAACAGGCGGCTTTGTTTCGGCCTTGCAGGCACAAAAGAGAGTTCAGTTTGAATTTCTGAAAATGCAAAAAGCATTTTAACATCACAACAGAAATTTCTGTTTTCATTTCTAATACAGAGCAAATTAACGTCGGCGTCAACTATAGTTGGACGAGGAGACACGACGCTTGCATTAGAATGAAATGTCTTTTTAAGCTGAGATTCACTTAATATTCCATGACCGGTGACTCCTTCATGTTGGCACTAAGAAGCACTCAAGCAAATGAAAACTGCAGCAGAAACAAAGCATTTCTTTCCCCAAATTCAGTCGCTGAAAATGTCTCAAAGTGCTTTTAACCAAACAGCAACAGAGAAAAAACAACTTTCTTTTATTTTCTTTCAGAACAGCAAAACTATTTCTCCAAACCAAAACTTCAAAGTCTAAACATTTCAGCTGAAAATGTGGCTGTTCCTGCTCACTGAATGTGTCTGCTGGTGCAATTCATACGCCAGTGTCAGATAGATGGTAGAAGGATGAGGAGACTGCTCAGCTCCATGTTGAACGGATCTACAAACAAGTAGTGGGTGTAAATCATGCTTCACACTCTCATATTCCAGCTGCAATATTACCGCCTAAAAAAATTTAATGAATCGAAGACAAACGGGAGAATTGAAAACTGCAGACTGAAAGTGACAAAGTACTGAGAGGAGCAAACAAATGAAAGGCCGAAGGCTGAACTTCAAATCTTCATTTTAGACAGTAAATCATTAAATGCGATGACACTGCGGCTTCAGAGATTAGGAAAGGGATGAAACTATTACTAGTAATCCCACAGTTGCTTTTTCTATGAAATATCCTACAATCAGGCCAAAAGCTAACAATAACCTGCTTTTAAGCAGGAAGCAAGACACGTTTGACAGCAGCCGCTCAGTGACGCTGGTCTCCATCTCCTGGATACACAGCTGTGACAGATGTAACCAGTTGTGACAACCAACAATAACGGGACCTTGACATGGATCACTAGTGAAACTTGAACGGACCTTTAAGACCAGTTCACCGACTGTACCTGTTGCACCCGCTTCCCGGGGGCTCGCGCATCTTTTAATTCATACTGTAGCTGCCTACTAAATTATGGAAATGAAATGTAAAAGGGGCTATTAGAAGAAGGGTCGTGGAAAAGCGTTGGCCAGTGGAGTGTCGTTACACAGAGGCAGACTTAATGGACCCCATAATAGAAGCACAATTCACGGAGGAACTTGAGCAGCGACAGCCTCACTGGAAAACCAAACTGGAAACAGTTGGAAATGCGAGACCTCGGCTGTGGTTAAAAATCCTAGACACAGACTAGATTTGATTACATTTACATCCAGTCTAACAGTGGCTGCCTAACAACTGATCACAGTCCACACTGAACAGAAACACTGCTTATCCTAACAACCAACACTATATTTACAGGAAGGTGTGACAGGGTTAGCAACCGAGTGTTACAGCTCTAATTCTAGGCTTTGGCCACTGCAGGCAGGTCCAGGTACAGGAGGAAGAACTAAATGGTGCCATAAAACTACTGTAGGGCTATAATTAGTATCTGGCTGTAGTATTTCAGTTCTGATCTCTCAGATAAGAACCCATATGAATAAACCTATGGAAACTATGCAGGTGATGACTTTGCATCATCACACTGCTGCTTCCTGACCCAACAAGTCTGTGACTCATTCCCACTTGTTTGCGCCAGTGACAGATCATGGCTGGAATCCCTCCGCTCTCTGCGGCGCGGAGTGTTAGAAGCGCGGTCTAAGTGAGCCACAGCAGGCGTTGGCGGAGCGTCTGGGGTGGAAACAGATTTGTTATTGTCTCTCCCAGTTTTCTGCGTGCGAGCGCAGCACTCTAGATAAGGCAGTCAGAGGTGGAGTGGGAGGGTGGGGTGGAGTGGACTGGAGATAGCCCCCCCCCCCATTTTTCAGTGTCCGCATTGCCTCTAGGTTGGCAGGAAGCGCACGCTCCAGCTCTGCATTACAAATGACGGTGAGGGTGGAAGCTTTCTGATAAGTGTTATCTCTCCTGCTCTCGCCTCCAGGACTCGGAACGGCTCATTCTCATGGAGGGTCCTCGGCGCAACAGCTGGAGGAGGGAGAGCTACAGCTTAACATGTTTATTCATATGCAAATGAGCTTAATTATCTTCTTACTGTACTTGTTCAGGTGTTTTGTTTGCCTGGCACTTTTCTCATTTACAGATTTTGTTTAAATTTGTCATACATTTCAAATACATAGATTTTACTTCGCTTGGAGCCTTATGAGCCTCTATCGTGTTTTGATTTCAGCATAATCAGTTTCTAAATGAAACATGGACCTTGGCTAGGTTTTTGCATAACAGCCTTAACAGTGAGGTGGAAGATAAGCACCAATGTTCTGTTTCTCATAAAGCTGCAACAAAAGTAAAAGCTGATTTTACCTGAACTCCTCCTGAATCAAAAATCCAACAAAAGTACAAGTATAAAAGAAAAATGTTGCTGTCAAGAGTGTTGAACTGCTGTGCTTTACACTGGACATGTGTTCCTCTGTTGCCATCACAACCAGACGTTTTCGACCCCTGCGTTAGCTCAGCCCGCCAGCTCTCCGACGGCCAGGCAGAGGCAGCAGCTTCTGTGCTCCAACATGACAGCTACAATACAAGTCTGACATGAGGCTGTGTCGTTTCGATCATTACTTCGACACCAGCGGTCGACTATTCTCGGTTGCCGATACTGAGTAAACGGTATCTGTAACAAAGTCCGAACAGGGCAAGAAACGCAAGTAGAGACATGGTCTGACCGAGTATTAGATGGGATTAGGGAGGAGTGAGTGACAGCAACATCTACAGTATGAGAATGAGTGGTGATGAACAAAAAAGTTCTCAAGGACTAAAGGAATAGCAGATTAGATGGTAAAAGACTTATCTCTGTGTTTGCATATTCTGTTTCTAGCGCTCAGAAATACACTAAACTGTCAACGGGAGTTTCCTTAAATAGCACAGGCTTAATGTTCTTCTTTGACTGAAGTGTTGTGCAACTTTGAAGTGCCACAGGGATTAAACTGAGGCTAATGACTCAGTCTGCAAAGCAAAAGAAATATATGCATTCATTGACCCCTCCTCCATCACTACCTAACTCCCTTACAACCCCCCAAAATGTTCTTCTCGCCTCTGGTTATTATGATCCATCCACACAGTAAATAAAATCTCCATTCTCCACCACTGTTGTAAATGACAGCCGGAATGTGCACATTTGCATAATAGCGGTCGCGCATCACCCGACGCGTAGTTGCTACAGATGAAGTATGAATCTGATCAGTGTCGTTTCCCGTTTGTAGGATGAGACAAAGTGACCGTCGTCCTGCAGCGAGTGGCAACTGCAGGGCATTCATAAAAACGCCGTGAAATAATCGGCTGTGTGAAGCGACTTAAACTAAAAGAAACATCATTGAACATCATCAACGTGGCATTTGACAAAAACCAGTTCAGTCAACGCACGGTGCCGAGATGAATGCCTCCGAGACGCTGCGAAGAAGCGCACAATAGCTACGCTTCATCCTTTCTCCACCAGAGAACACTGTAGCGTTCAGCTGCTGAATCCTAATCTGCAGTCCGGACACACACAAAGCGCCTCCGCTGTGCAGAACAAACCCAAATCAGGAGTGTGTTAAATACAAAAAAAAGGGAGCGGGAGAGAGCAGTCAGGGTCAAGGATGTGAGCAGCAAGTGCTTTCATGAGGAGGAAGCAACAGCCCACATCCTCTTATTTGTTTTGGACTTAAGTATAATCATTCAAGCGGGGCCAGCAAAGTCGTGGCCCTGCCTGAATGATTATATTCAAACACAATCTCCCCAGAACCATTCAGAGACGCCACGCTGGGTTAAAAGCTTAACCCATCACCGCTGCCTCGAACACATCTAAAATAAATAAATCATTGATTATAGAGCACTTATGCTAATGTGATTAAGAATTGTTCGAAGAAGCGCTAGCGAGGGTCGGGCCTAAAGGCAGAACAACAACCGCGGCCCCGCCAGCCAGACTGCACAGAGGGGAAGCGTCGGGGCTCATCAAAGCCCGTTCAGCCACGCCAACGCCTCTCCTGCTAATTAGGTGAGAAACTTCAGTGATGTAATTTCAAATCCTCACAACTTTAATGCGATTTAGAGCAGCACAAGCATTTCACCAGCTAGACTCCACAAAATCCAGACGGACAACGGCGTAATTCCACAGACAACTACACGCAGGAGAGCCTCCAGGCTACGCACGGGTTCTGTCATGGCTGCTTTTCCCCATGAGTGTGTCCTAGGACAGGACGTGAACTTCATCGTCAGAGATCAGCAGAGCCAGGGAATTAAATGCCCAGAGTGAATAAGTCACCAACGCTGTAACAGTTGGGTCTGTTGAGTGTGAGCTGAGCTTTTTAGAGCAATAGAATGATGCGCTAAACACAAAGAAAGTGATTGTCACAGGTACAACACAAGGTGTTAAACATCTGCCAGATGTGCAGCAAAGAGACTGAAGCGAACGCGCAAGCGAGTGCTTTCACACCACGTCATTCGGGGCAGATTGACAAGATAGATTTCCCTTTTAAGAGGGATGCACACGCGCAGACACACACTCATCTTTGTGGCGCGCTGATGGGACATTCATCACCGCTTCCTGACGGCAGCGACGCCTGCGCTCTGACTGATGAAGGCGGCCCGCAGCCTCCGCTCCGCCTGGGAGTGCTTTGCTCCGGATTAGCCAGTCAATTCTGATGAGCACAACTATTTCCCTGCGTCGCCTGAGGAGATGACAGCGGGGAGACAAAAAAGGAAAAAACACACCTTGCTTTGGGCCACAGCGAAGAAGTCAGGCCAATACGCTGTATTAATAATTTTAGTGTATTCATGAGCTCCCCGGTCTGGAGGGAGAGTCTCACCTTGTCTTCTCTAACCTGATAAACTACATACAGTATGTACAAACGTTAGAAAATCAACAGTTATAACAGAATTAAGAAAATCAAATAAGAAACGAGTTTTGCTTCATAGTGTAGCTCAAAACCCCAAATCATTAAATAGGATTTGATAAAAACATTTGAGAAGTTGGCAACACCTTGTCAAGACAAAGTATCTTAAGCCCATCACAACCATATTCACCACAACAGGCCTTTAAGTGATGATGTCATAGCTCCCTCACCTCTAGTCAGCTTTTGACATCACAAAATCTGACATCCACATGCTGAAAAGCCTATTTCATGCTTCAGGTCCTTGGAGTAATGGGGGCAGAAGCTGTGAGGTTCAAATTCAGCAGTGGGAGGAGAGAGAAAACCTGATCAGATAGAAAGATAGGCAGTAATCCCAGCTGCTGCATTCCAACAGCTGGATGGTATCAGCCACAACTGGGAACAAACACATGGAGAGAGCTGAGCAGCTGCACAGTATCCGTACACACTGCTACAACTAAATCAGCATTTTTCTTCCTCGAGAAAGGCGAGAAGAGATTTGCATCCATCTTTGTGATAATGTCCCATTACAGGACATGCAGCACCTAAACAACCCGTCTCTCTCTCTCTACGCTTGTGCCAGATTCGCACTAATCCGTCAAAACAATGTGTTGTATCGGAGCCTGCTGTCTATGACGCGGAACCGCAAACAGCGAGATTGTGCCCGTCTACAGCTGCAGACGGGCCGACAAACACCGGGCGGCTTTACGAATTCCTCCGTCACAGAGATTAGCAGCGGAGTTTCAGTGAAACTGCGAGAGGTGCCGCCGGGGTCCTGAGGGATAACCGCTCAGGCAGAGGATGCGAGGAGGGAGCCGTTACGGCAAAACTGGAGGAGACGGAGACAGTGCACGAGCCAGAGTGGGCGCTGTATCGCAGAGGTGATTATGAAGGGGCAGGCCGACGCCTGTCCTCCCCCGTGAGCTGCTTATTAGCTCTGCGCTATTCATCGTCCTCCAGTGCTGCGTGTACACTAAGTAGGCATTCAGGGGGCCAATAAACGCTGCTGTGTCACTGCCATCGTTGAAACCTGCGCCGTCTGTTTATTTTGGGAAATGGCCACTTTGTTTTGACGGCAGCCGAAGTTGGTGCTGTATAGAATGGTGCTTTCCTGAGATGCCTCCTCCAGATAGGGGCGACTGGTTCTGGTTCCAATCCGTGCAGCTCATGCCAGAGATGATGAGAATATTAATTGGTTGCATCATACCGGGCTGTAATTGCTGCTGGCGAGCTGTGCAGAATTCCTGATTCGAACAGGAAAGTGTATTCCATTCAGGCGTGATAGGAAACAGTGTCTGTAAACACACACATGCCCGAAACATTACCTTGTTTTTTTAACATCTGTTTCCGCTAGATTTTGTTCCTGGTTGATAACAGCGAGCTGTTATTGTTCACCGCGTTTTGTATTAGGCAAACAAATCAACTGTTATTTTCAGAGAGAGTCTTATTGTGCATGAGTGGGAGTCAAGTAGATAACAAACCAACAACTTCTGATGCCAGAGGAACAATAAACAAGCGGTGTTTTGGCGACAGATTCCAGGACTGGAGGAAAAAGAAGAAATCTGTTACAGTAGTTGGGTTAGCAGCTCTGTAGATGACGAACTAAGAGGTGTTTTGTGTCCATTCCTGGTGTATGTCATTAAAATAAAACCACCACTGGTGCAAAAAATGAACTGACGCTGTGTCACGTCTGACGTTTCATCAGTAAAGCGTATATTAATCCATGTACAGTGTCAGTGAAGATTTCTACTTCAACTATGAAGACATTTGAACTTAATGACTACGGTGATATCAGTTTAAAAAAAAGCAAAATATCTCAGCTTTGTGAAATCTGCTAAATACCAAATTTTCCAATAGGGCCGAAACTACCCATGCTTATGTTGATTCCTGCCTCTATTGTTCCTCTTCTCAACAAAATATGGAGAATGTGACACATTAGTGAGCTTGAAAGCATGACTAGAACTGAACAACAGATGAAACAACAAAGGTTCCAATCAGTCCAACCTCAAACAAAGTAGTAGCAAATCTGACTCGGCAGGTCTTATGATAATTATATTTGGTTTATCAATGTCTTTGGCAGGTGCTGCTGCATCTTTAGCTTCTGTGTGTGTCATAACAGGCAGAAACCAGCTACTGTAGTGCAGCACCCAAGGGAGTCGCCCGCTGCATTCACCTGCTGTCAGTGAAAGGAGACAATTACACAGCTAGGACCCAACTCAGCTGTTACTGTAATTATGCTGTCAAACTGAGCCTGGTTCCAAAACATCCACACACACACGCACGCACGCACGCACGCACGCACGCACGCACGCGCGCACACACGCGCGCACACACACACGCGCGCACACACACACGCGCGCACACACACACGCGCGCACACACACACGCGCGCACACACACACACCCTTATATTAGGTACAGCTATGACACAAATATTCCTTTAACAAGGCCACAATTTCAGTCAGTGTCAAAAAAGTGATACTACTACAATGTTTATTATTATTAATTACGAGTGGCTGATGTTTTGGCCACCATACAGTTGTATGGATACACATTCTGTACAGGTAGGTCAGCGAGTGGCCGTGTGTGCAGATCTACTGAGCCACCCACTGGGGGTTCTTGTGGTGATCAAACCCCCAGGTCTGTAATACCTTTAATATTCTGCCTGAAGCAGGTACTATATGAGTAAACATACCTCGCTGCTATGGTTACAAGCAGTTTTGGCTGCATGACAAATATCAAGTCCTAGTTAGGAACAGAGAGCACACGGTTCTGCAGCCTTAGCGGAGTCGGACAGAGAAACGTGAGTAAGCACAATCAGCAGTACGTACAGTACACGAGCGCACCAAGCCTCAGGGGGAGGGGGTTCGGCTTTGCACTACGTTGTGTCACCGCCACAGCTTGAGGTTAGGGTTACAACACAATACACGCTCGACAAACACACAGAGCGCTGTGTCTTTCCACGGGTTACTGAAGTTCTAGAGGCTTTATTCTGGTGAAGGGCAGGTGAACTAAACCCACAAAGAGGGAACACTCAGCTAGAGCTGGGAAACCAGTTGACAGCTGCTGATGGTTTGCATTTTTGCAAAACGTGCATTTGGGAAAAAAAAGATCTGCACCCACACCAGACCAGTGTTTACACTAGAAACATACCAGAGCCTTTATCACACAAAAAAACAGCTGTTTGGAGAGAAAGCTCACTGCTCGAATCCTCCCTGACAGATGGCAAAATGTCTTCCAACCGCCTCGAAGTTGCCCAGAAAAAGCTCAGATTAAGGTTCATCAACCGTTAACAGCCTCACGCTTCATGGTTTCAAAGTCACTCGTGCTGTATCTCTGCAGAAGCCGGAAAACGCGGATCTGGAACTTCTCCAGTCAGCTGGAAAAAGAGTCAAAGCGGCATTGAGCACGACTGACAGACGCTGTCTCCGTGATCAAACAATAACAACTAGTCTGAGGTCAGCGCGGGTTAAAGTCTCCCAACGGCTCCGCACCAGAGGCCGACTGGGTGACTCACCATCAGACCTGACACCTGGCAACACGTGAACATCCTGAAGCTAAAAACACATCTCTATTTATTATAAGACTGAACCCTACTTTGTATTGCAGTCTGAACGAGCAAAGGGTTTTCACTCACTCACCAGAGAGCCTCCGCTCCCCGTCTGACTTCATCCCCTCCTCCGAGGGGGGGTTTCTAGAGGGTTCCAGGATCTGTCAGGTGTGTGCTGGAAACTTTCTGGACGCCCACGGAGACAAAATCCAAAAGTCCTGGTCCTCCCAAGTGCTTCTTGCTCAGACTTTGACCATTTCTATTTGTTCCCCCCAGTGAACTCAGACTGGGTAAACACCAGGAAACTCATCCAGCCGCCGTGTCCTTCTGTCTGCGAACCTGTTCAAGGCTGCTCCCACGGCTTCGGTGACACAGCAACACCCAGCCCCTCCCCCGTACTCAGGCGCTTCACTGCGAATGGAGGAGGAGGATCCCAGCTGGGCTGTCGTCATCGTTTTCCCAGGGGAGGAGCCTCGCTGCAGGCAGGTGAGCAGTTCAACCCCGACAGGCTCCATAGTTACGGCGCGTCAGCCGCTGACCTGCCTGAGGTCTCAGCGAGGCAACACCTTTAAAAGGAAGCGTTGGAATCGCAACAGGTGTGTTTCCGCCTCAACCCCGTGTGTTTGAGTGCCTCGTTCAGGTTGCTAATGAGGACGCATTTTCCTCTAACTGCATTTCTGTCATTTCTCCACTTCATGTGGGGGATTAAGCAAACAGACTCTCCACCGGGCGTTGACGCAGCCCTCGCAGTGACATATTGCTGAAGGCAGTCAGGTCGTGGCAGGACTGATGATGTGCGAGTGAGTCAGGCCTGAAACCCTGATTTCTAAAGGTTGATAAGCACATGCATTAATTAGGATTTATTCAGCCGCCTGGGAGGAAAAGATAAAACCTCTTAAAATCAGCAGCGCGAGGAGCTGGACCATTAGTAGAAGCTCTACAATTTAAGTAGACATAGAATTAGTCACAGAAAAGGCAGAAGCAACAGAATAAAATACTTATATAAAAGGCGAACAAAATTATTCCTTAAAGTTATTTCCCTTTCTTCCCTTATTAATTAGGAGCCCACCAGGGTTCTCTGCTGTGTCTTTTGTGTGCCAAACTAAATCAGAAAGTATTGTTAGAAATTAAACTACGTATTTAATTCATACTATTCTAAATATTTGCTTTCTCAATAGTCTGTATTGTTTAATATGCATGTTTAGGTGCTGCTGTGCTGCAGTAACAGGAGGCCAGAGGATCCGTCCAGTTCGTCTCACGCTGCATTAATCAATAAAGTCACATCATTTAGACATGACCTTATACAATTAGGTTTCAGAACCTGCTTCTGGCTGCGAGATGCAATTAATTACACTCAAAAATGTGCAAGAATTAAACGCTGGCTGCTGAACCACCTTTTATTACACGGCTCATTGGAGCCTCTGACTCTCCACCGAGCCGAGAGGCACGTGCTATAGCAAATCACAGACCGTGGGCACAGGCAGGAAATACCAGGACATTCAGACAGCATCTCCGCATTTACACGCTGAAGCGCCTTTAATGTCTGTTGCTCAACAAAAACAGATGGAATCTTGATCGTCTCCTCTGCACAGTGTGACATTTGAGAATCACTCAATGCACCAGCGCTCTCTCTCGCTCTCTCTCTCTCACTCACTCTCTCTCTCTTAATCAAGCACCTGAAGAATATCATCTATTGTCCATTGTTTCCACACAGGCCTGTAATGGACAAAGTGAGGAAACTGAATGCGTCTCTAAACCTAGAGACACGCAGCAGATTAAAAGCCAAAGGTACAGCGTGAGCCACCAGCTGCTGCATCTTGTCCAGCAGACGGATTTCACTTCATCACAACCCACAAAGAACACTCAGCAGAAAGCAGCGATGTGGCAGCACACAATTGGAATCCGGGCATTGATTTTTGTTGGGGCTTATTTTCCTGCTACAGTCACCAGCCCATTTTATGATATCGCAACAAAGGCCTCGTGAAAAGAAGGCGGCGCAGAGAAGGCCCGCAGCAGCTACACGCGGTTATTGAGGACATGGTGGGGCTCTGCAGAGCACCCAGTGGTTTAAGATGATGAGAGGAGGCTCAGCAACGACTTCGTTACAGAAACCTGCATAGGGAGCGCTGTTTGTTATGTGAAGCTGTGGGTGGCGAAGTTATTTAAAGAATTGTGCTGGTGAGATTCTAAAGCCTGGGGAATAATGGCAGCAGCTGCTGAAACGCGGGCCGACCTAGAAGACGACGCTTTCTGACGTGTGATTAAAGACCAAAATCAAGGTTACGCCAGCAGGAGGCTGCCGTTATCATCATTACGCCGCTAAGCTTCCAACCTGGGGAGACGGAGGAGTCTCGCATACTCCATTACAACCTGGAGCACCTCTGTTAGTTCGCGAGACGACTACAACATGTTCATTACGCTATTATTGTTCCAGATCTGCTGGGACAAGCTGGCGTCGTATAAGGTAACCAGGAAGTGGTCCAGCTGCCGCTCAGGCACAGACCCGTATGAAGATAAAGTACTAATCAGCAGGTCTGTTGGGTTTCTAATTAAAAGAACTTGGCACACGCCGCCTATTTACACTGCATCAAATCACACCACTGGGACTGGAGAACAACAGTAAATTACAGTAGCTTTTTGTGCTACATGTAGCTCTAAAGGCAAGAGTAACAGTGTTTACTTAAGTGGCTTAGGTGGAATTATCAATACTAACCAGGTTATGCGCGTGATTTGCCCGTAGCGTCCATGTTCATGCTCCTGAGGTGTGGGACGCCCTCAGGTGATGAGCTGAGAGAGTCGCTCCTTAAATACAAATCAATGGATGCAGCCACTGTTCACAGTGCGAAGGACGGACGACCACGCAGAGCTGCCCGGACAACATCAACCCGCCAGTCTACGCGTAAAACAGTGACGTCACTGCAGCACAAAAGGGAATAAATGTAACGGTGAGACCAAAGTAAAGACGCTTCTTTCCTCTATTCCTTTGAAGGCTTCTGTTCTCACACCTTCCAGCCTTCAATCGGAAGGGAACCGCCGGCGCTCGATCCACTCAGCTCTCTCCTTCTCCCCCTCTCAACTCGTCACCTCTACTGCCAGTCCACCTGTGTGTGCCAGCTCAGTTCAGCTGCCATTGGGCCACTTTAACAGCTATTTGAAGGACAGACAGAAGGTACATGTACTGCTCAATCAGTTGGCCGCATTGTGTCGACAATAATTTAGGTAGAGAACAAACCATGCTTCATTTGTTTTCTCTTTCATTTTAGATATGGTAGCCAAAACATTAGAATGACCTTTTAATATACTGCCAGCTGTGTTTTCCTCATAATAAACATGTATTAGAATTATTCCCTTTGACAGCTTCTTCTGACAGCAGGAATTATAACCATGTGAAGGCAGGATCGATGGCAGAGATGCTTGCATTAAGTGGCCAGAGAGTAAAGTATATATTTTATTTTATAGTGTTTAACTTCTGGTCGTGCAATTTATGTGAAAATCCATTTTTAAAAATGACTTTTGATTTGTGTAGCTCAAAAGTCCCATAGCGCATTAAAGCTGTAACTCACAGGCAGGTACAGTGACGAGCATCCATAAAAGTGCCGCTACTCGCCCCAAGTTTACTTTACATGCAGTGTAATTGACATATCATTAAAAGGCTTCCACCTAAATCTGCTGCAGTGATACTAGCGGTGATACTATTACTACTGTAGCAGATTATAGGCCGCTGAGGAATCAGGTGAAGGTCATAAGTGCACATTCACTGCTTCTGCTCCATTACCTAAAGACACAGCTAACACCAAGAATTTCACACCATCTCAAACCTGGCAATTTTGAATTAATGGTCCACATCACAAAGTCTTACAGCAGACACACACTGCTATGCAACTCAAACTAATGAGATGCTACGTCTATGGTAGACTTACACTTGTTCACAAATATTATGTAATGAATAGAGCAGAAGTACAGGCAGACAGCTCTGGATCTAAACTACAATGTAGCTGTGAAACCGAATAAAACTTAACTGAAATAAAATCATTTCCTGGGGATCTACTGATTAGTGCTGAAATGAAGCCTAAACGTCCTGAAATGCAACTTTTTGACTTTCTGACCTTTCGAATCCACTTTTCAGCATCTGCTCTTAATGAAGTTGTGTGACTCAATGGACGGTCAGACTGCTGATCCACTGCCTTTGTCTATTTCAGCCTCTGAGTAGCCATTAATGAAAAGGCCAAACACACACACACACACACACACACACACACACACACAGACAAAAAAAACCTTTGTCTATGTTGCAACACAGTGTTTGACATTTGTGCAAACACACGCCCTCTATGACAACCTTGCATTGTTGTCTATAGTAATTTGAGCGACTGCCTAAATCGACTGCAGGATTGTTACCCCACATGAGCACATCTACTGTAAACCCAACTACTGTATGGTGATTTCAACACACCCAATATCTAGTTTGACTATTTTGTGCATTTCTGTCATTCTGACATAAGCACAGCTGACCCCTGAATTTGTGTAATTGTAACTGTGTGTAAATTAGAAGCGCCCTGAATATTGTTGCTGGAGGAGATTAAAGTGTCTCTCAGCTTTTACAGTTGTTTTGCTTTGTGGTGTCTGTACTAGCCTTGGTTGAGTCTTCCCCTGTTGATCAGAATACACCGTACGTAGGCAGCACCGTGTCCCTAGACAGTCTTTCACCTTGCACTTTATCCCCTTCTCCCTCTATCCCTCCCTCTCCTTCTGTGTCCTTTCCTCCTCAGTCCATTTATTTCCGTTTGACTTTTTCTTGCACTGACCTTCCTATTTTCGCCGTCTCACTCGCCAGGCTGCACCCACCTGGTGACACCATTACCGGTTAATGCGCAGAAGCAGCACCTGTCTTCCTAATGACACAGTGCTCACTGTTTGTTTGTTTGTTTACCACCTTCCCTGCATCTCTGAGACGAATTTAGCTGATAACAGCCCCTGTGCTCATCATGATGAAACTAGTGGTGATGTATGTGCCTTCGGTCATTGCAGAGTTGTTCACTCATGTTTGTGCATTTTTCCAGCCAATACATTACCCAAGTACTTATACAAGTATGAGGGTTTTTAGCTTGGTTGTAACTCAAAAGGATCAACCTTGTTGTGTTGTTACAATCAACCTGGGAGCATCACAGTAGACAGACTGAAGAGGAAGAGAGGGGAAAGAAGCAAAAACCCTGAAACAAGACACTCTGATGAAAAAAGGGCACCTGGGGGTTGTCTGGGCGATACTAAAGATCCTTCATGAACTTGGCAGCTTTAAAGAGCCTCTCCAGTGCCGGAAGCTTGCTGTTTTTCCAGCAACAGGTGCAAGCAGCAAGTGCTGAGACGGGGGAGACGCTAATGACTGCAGAGTGCTACTATTGCTCAACCCAGAATCAAACCTCGCTAAAGACACTCAGGCTGTTGTGGATTTATTGGGTGGAAATTGTGTTTGTAGATGCAAATAAGTGTTTATCAGCTGTGCTTTGCATCAACACAGCCACAACAGCCTCCATAGCAGCAGAAGAGCGCCTCGGATCAAGCCTCACCTTTGTCGAGGGAGGCGTCCGGAGAGTTGAAGTCCATCAGGCTGCTGATGTCAGTCTTGTAGCAGAGGTCAGTGGCCGGCGGCTTCTGCCTTGTGTGGGGAGATGGATCTAGGAGAAGAACAGACACGCACTGTTAATCTAGGAGCTGATTGTAAGAAGTGAGGATGATATTGTAGACAATATGAAAATGCAACATGAGTTCAAAGAAAGAAGTTTTCTTGATACATGTGTGCAGGAAACAGATGCAAAATGATTAATGCTACACAGCACGCGATCAAACTGGCCCCATCCCTCTTAGTACAAACATAATGAACTCTCACCACTCACTCCTCACACTGTACGAACTTCACAGTAGCTTCCCATTCATCAACACAGCTGCCGTCTCCGGGGAGAAACACATACAAGCCGGAACACATGCAGGCGCGCAAACAGAGTCGCGTCTCCGAGAGGCTGCTGCATACGCGCCGACGTATTAGCATTTTTATGACCAAAGTGTGATTTGATTTCTGGAGGGGCTCAGTGGCTCCTAATATAGTTTTAGTTCCCAGCAGCGGATGCTCATTGAATGCATCGCTTTGGGTCAGCTCACAGAGAAGGCTTCGCTAAAACGGCTATGTCACATCCGTCCATTTCTGCCCACAGATGCATCAAGTGGCTCCCCTTCAAAGTCACATTTGCAAAAAAAAAAAAAAAAAAAGAGCTTCACCTTTTGAAACGGAGCGGCTTGTGGTTGGTAAAACTTTCCTCCAGGATTCATTATTCTGTTTGAGTGATAGTCGCACTGCAGCAAAGTGCATCTCTTCCATTTCACGCTCAGCCTCTGCTCCTCTCTGACCTCCTCCTCCTCCTCTTCCCTCTGCCATCAGTCCACCACCCACCTATTAAGACCCTGTTACTGGCTGACTTATTTGCAGTAATTGAACACAGATGTGTTTGGGTAAAGAGCTGCAGGTCTCGGGGTGGTGCTGCCATTATGGCGAGATTAGTAATCATGGCTGTCGAGAGAGGAGGACTGCAGATAACAGCCCAGATGCCTGTCCGCAGCTCAGGTGATTGGTGAGAGTGAACAAACG
Source organism: Betta splendens (assembly GCF_900634795.4). NCBI lineage: Eukaryota > Metazoa > Chordata > Actinopteri > Anabantiformes > Osphronemidae > Betta > Betta splendens. The sequence goes on along the minus strand of NC_040887.2, from coordinate 7,055,305 downwards.
GCATTTTCTAAAGCTGTACATATGCTTTTGCCTCCTACTGTACCTGCCTCACCACCTCTGCATCGTGCCTTGTGCAAAGTTCAGGAACTGAGAAGGGTAAAGTGGAAGAGGAATTTCTGCACTTGACTAAAACAGTACTGCATCTTTTTGGAGCTTAATCAGAAGCGTGTGGACTCATCAAACTAGCATCAAAATCAGATGCAGCATCTCGACTAAAGCCCTTCCTTGATGTCTCCTTCTACGCAGTTTTAGATGTAGCTAGAAGAAGCCATTAACTCTTGCTGGGCTACAAACATCATAGTGTTTTTCCTCCCTGCTAAATCAATTGCGTGTTTTTCCTCCTAAAAGTACAAAGCAGGCAGAGAAAATGTTCCGGCCTTCAGACACTGCAGTGTTTGTCTCTGTGTACGTATACATCCCATCTATAAAAGCATTTCCATTATCAGTTTGATAATGGAATGTACTGTTGTTAGGATCACTGTATTTAGCATTCTGAACATTCAAGCCTGCTGCAATAGCATCACAATGACTCAGTCATTACCTCGGCTGACTCCATTCGAATAAACCAGTGTTTCTTAAATAGTGAGGCGAAGGTAGTTATTAGTACTGAATAAGACACATCACAGAGCTGGACATATAAAGTGCAGATAATAAACCACTGATTTAACTGGGATATAAAGAAAGGTGGAGACAGATGGAGAAAATGAGACAAACGTACAGTAAGTCTCTCGAAATTTAAGACAAGGAAATATGACAAAGCTTATGTAGCGATAGGCTTCACTGCGACTACAGCGGAAGACGAGGAAAGACCGGTATGTTTACTGTGCCTAAAAGTGTTGGCAGCGAAGAGCATGCAGCCAAATAAGTTAAGGCATCACTTAAAGACATTACACCCCAACCACACTGATAAGTCCTGGAGTTTTTTTTTTGTGAAAACGTGACGAATATTCCCAACAATAGTCCCACTTTGTGAACGATACTTCAGTAAACAAGCGAGTGCTGAACTGAAACTACAGTATATAAAGGAGGATAACGAGCACATTATGCTGCTCACGCTAATGTCATAGGTTTGAATCTAAAAGCTGAAACAAATTTAGCTTTTTATCAAATTCTGAGGGGGGAGGGGGGCGCAAAATGTTTAATTCTTCCTGCAGGGGGGCCGTAACAGAAAATATTTGAGGTACAGTACTGGAATAAACCCTCCACACAGTAGACGCTCAGAGAAAACCATGGGATGAAATACTGTACTTCATCTCATGATGCTGACAGACGTGTAGAAACAATCAGAAACACAATCTCCATTGTTGGCTCTGCTGCTCATGCTGCACCTTGAATCAGAGTGGAGCTCCCTACAAAGCTCTTCTTATAATTCATGTTGGGGGTAATAGATAAGGGAATTGAGATAAGCAGTTACTTCCTCTTTCACCTTCCATCTGCTCGCTTTTTACTAATTTTCTTACATGCCAGCAAGAAGATTAAGCAGTAGACAACATACAACATCATCTCATCTCTACCAGGTTAGATATCTGACCGCTGAGTATTTATCACACATTATGACTTTGTTCCATTTTCTCACCACCACACTCGAATTCACTTTATCAATGATAAGCAGATTAACCGGCCGAGCACACAAGGTAATTCAGTTGCGATGGAATAAACAACGATTTGGCCCAGAGACTGGAACTGTTGTACCCCATGTGGCTTTGTAATGGCATAATTATCCAAATCACCGTATCCTTGCCAAACAGGGAGCAGTGGCAGGAATGTAGTTACAACCACTGTCAAACTGTTATTCTAGAAGAAAATATGCATCGCAACTGAGAGGAGCTGGATCACGCCGACGTTATCACCCGTGTTGAAGCAAACAAGCAGACAGTCTCAACTCATAAACTACCTCACATTCAGCAGCTAATTATGTCTGTCACTTGTCAAATGAATCAGAACATGTGTAGACCCTGTTTCTACTGTATGATTTATAGCGCAGCTTACATTCCATGGGGTTGTGGCTCCATAAGAGCGCCTTGTGTCCCATTTACATAAAGGAACAGTACAGATAACATATTCGCAACCATAAAGTCCCAACCAGCTCTTTTAGTGGAATGTTATAATCCTGTTGGATGGTACTGTATGTATTTGATCTTCAGATTTACTGTACAGTATATTATGAATAAAGGGTTGAAGCTGTTATTGGCACCTGATAACAGGCTCTTGCACTACGTGGATGCTTTGTTCTCCTTGTTAACCTTTACGTGGTTGGTTGCAGTCAAACCTGTCAAACATGGAGGACTCGGCCTTTGTCAGCAACCCCCCACTCCCCCTGCTGTTCTTCCTTCTCAACTGAGCTGAATCACAGCATACTCGTCATTTGAACTAATTATGTTGTGTATTTTAAAAGATGCATGTTAGTGAAGTTAACCAGAGAAGACACGGGCAGGAAGACACCTGCGCCACCATTAATATCAGGCCATCAGTGACTCCTTCAATTACTCTTTGTTGTCAAAGGTGATTAAACTTAAGGTGGAGGCCAAAAACAAAATCCATTTTTACATCTGTTTTCCTGAACTATACTGTACAAACCCTAGGAATTATAAGAATTTTACCTGCTAAAGCAATGCATGCTGGGTAGTCAGCTAGTTTCTTGCGTTCATGTTTTGGTAAACAAGTGCAATAAACTCAAATCAGTTTTTAACTTTAGATCCGAACAACTCAAGTTTTGTTCTGTTAGTTGTCAAGACTTTGAAGTGCTGACACAATCACATGCCCAATAAGTAGAGGCACCATTGGTGGATCACATTATGTACAGTAGGCGTAATCTCATGCTAATGAAAGACTTCCTCTCATGGAGGACCTCTGTGCCTTTACACTGCAGGAATAGGTTCCTGTGCTCTATTAACGAGGAGACTGATTGAATGAAGCCAGCAATCTCCCTCCAGTTACAGGACTGTGCTGCTCTGCTCTACATTCACAGAGTTCAGGTTTGTGGAGATTATTGTAGAGGTAATTCAAGCGTTCACAGCTGTAATGAGGCGAACTACATGTGGTTATGATTGAAATCTTCCCGTATTGTAATGGTCCTCGAGAGGAATTACAAGTTGTCATGGTCAGACAGTTCTCTCTCTTTATCTCACGTCCGCGTCGCCACCCCTCTCTCCCGAGTCCCTGCTCCTTCCTCAGCTGACTGACTCCACCACCTCCACCTCGTCTTTTCACCTCCTCGTTTTCCTTCCTCTCTCTGTCACCGTTTAATGGGGTTCCCCAAGCTCTACTCTCTTCAGAGCCTGCAATATTTTATCCGCTGGCACAGCTTAGGAAAAAGCGACGCCTGGAACAAAAGACGACCCTAATGAGTAGTGGAGGTGATTAAGGAATGAATAGATGCTCGAGCTGGAACCTTCACCGAGCCGCCCGTGTTCCCCAGCTCGGCCTGCAATCTGCAGATAGGTGCTGCGTTTCGTTGCGTTTCTTTCCTTCTGCCTGCCTCCCATCCTTAATTGCGCTGACATTCTCTAGTCCAAAGCTGCTGGACTTGTGATAAAGCTTGTGTATTCATGCATTAACCAGCAGTAGCCAGGACAGGCCTCCCCACCCCCCTCATCACCTGCCTCGAGACCCCAATTCAAGATGCCCTATAAATATATTGCAGATAAATGGATTTAATGGACCACCGGTGTGATTGCAGGGACTTGTGCTTAACGTGTAGCCGCCCACGCTAACCATCCCCGATTTCAAGACCCCTCATTGTCAATTCACACTGTAATGAAAGGTTGCTGCTGCTAGACGTGCAGTTCAAAGGAAGCGCGGAGGCTGCAGATATTCTTAGTTGGTGTTAGGATTCAGAGACCGGCTTTGGATAGTGTTTGAATGATGTTTTCCCAGTGTCCATCATGGTAATGAACATTTCGCTTTATGTTGAGTGAAAAGTGAACCACTGGCTATATTGCAAGTGCCACTACAGCTTTCAAACGGCCCAACCATGGCCATTCCAGCGCCGTATTTGTTTAGCACTCAAGGTGATGGAGAGCTGTGTGACAGGTCGTATGAGGAGGCTGAATGGGGATGAAACCTGGCCTCCCTGACGCCTTGTGCGATAAGATGTCTACGAAGAGGCTTTTACCTGAAATAACAATAACTTCCATCAGTGTATTTCCTATGCCCTTATCTTGACAGATCCTCCTCAACGGCCTCTTGTAGCCGTGAGAATATTTATGTTCATGTATACAGGGATAATAAAGCATCATAAGTACGTTGACTTGCAAATATTCATGTTAACAGAACAGAAGACCCTGTTTGTCACTTTTATTACTCTTATTTTACTTAGTTGTCTCCACATTTGTGTCTCAAACAAATTGTTTATTTGGATGAAATCCTCCACGTATCCACCCCATCATCAAATCTAGAATATTATTATTTTCATTAGCCACAATAATGATTCTGATATATCGCACAATGATACTAACAAAATACCGTGGGGCTTGGCATAAACACCCATTAATTTAGCCAAATATGTTATAATGAAAAACACTGAATCTGTGAATTCTCAAGGCAGTTCTAAATTTTCCTTGAGAATAAATATGAAGATATTTGAATAATTATTCCAGTGCAATTATGCAAATGCCTAGAAGGTAAGATTGAAAATGTATCCTCCTCAGCTTCTTTCAAATTGTTATGAATCAATTTATTAAACACCATCTAAACCACACGTGTTTCTTGTACAGCTTTATAGCAATTATGACAGTTTTTTCTAATCAAACCTTGAAACGGTTTCTTTTATTTCCCCTTGTGCTGGAAAAGCACATTAAACAATGATGTTATGCTGCTCAGTGTAATAGTGAATCACAGTGAAGTCAGACTAAAGGATCAACAATTATGCTTGGACTGAATAAAGGAGTGCCTAAATGGCTGTTTTTACAATCGACCTATGAGGTTAATTTTATAAGGGGACAGTCTCAACATATATTTTCAAAGTCACAGCTGGGAAAAAATTATGTTAAAGGCTTGGGGCAAAGCAGTTTAAAACTAAAATACAAATGAACCAACAGCCAGTTTTTCAGCCTGCTTATCTTAAAAAGTTGTACATTTGTGGCAGGGGGTAATTGTAATCCCATTATTAATTATGTTATTTTATGATTAATCAGTCTGAATTCGTCCAATTATGAGGGTTAACAGGAAAATACAAGATGGACCAAAAACCTCCAAGTGGAACAGTTCAGGGTGCTATATGGGACAAATTTAGCCTCAGTCTCTTTCAATGTGACGTGACACATGGAGGAGGGCAGCAGGCAAAAGGGAATCTGCTCCAAGGCTTACTGTGCCATGCAGCTAATGGACAGACCGAGAGAAGTGAGCAAGAGAAAGAGATAAAATGAGAGCCAAAACATCAGGGGAGAGCGTGAGAAACAGGAAAAGGAGGAGGAATCTCAGGGCGCAAAGACCTGGTCGGAGGAAGGTTAGAAAGAGATGGCAGGAAGCAAAGACACTGAAGAACTGTACATTATTCCCACGACACTGCATCATCACAGTATTCCCATATTAATTACCTAAATAATAAGGTAAGCATCACCACCTCCATTTTAACTGGTTTCAGGTGATGTACAGTAAAACCTGAAACGCAGCAGAACAGGGATTACAGTCTCCTCCAGTTTTTTCTGTGGAGTGATGGAACTGGGCTTTATGATCAAATGAATGTGTGTTGTGATCCAAAAAAACACTAACTAGAAAAGACAATTCTGTTAGGCACTATCTCAAGTCTCACACACACACACACACACACAGACACAAACGTTTCACATTCCCAGTATAACCATTCTGTCCAGAACACATCGTTGGCAGCAGCAGCCCCTTAGTCTGTGATGAGAGGCCATCATCTAGCAAAGTTTCATCCTCGGCAGCTGACGAATACCCGTCTCTGTTCCCTCGCTCTCCCTTTCATCCACTGACTGTGCGTACGTTTTCGTCTGCTTTCCTCTTCCCCATCTCCTTATCGTTCCCTGCTTCCTCCCACCTTCTGCACATTCAGCCTTTCCTGACCTAATACTCATTTCTCATCCACTTCCTTCACTCTCCTTGCAGTCGTCCTCTCACTGGCTCACCTCCTTTGTCTTTGTGCAATATCATAATGTGAAATAATAAAATTTCCCCTATACTGTATGTTTTGAAAACAAAGACACCCACAAACACACAAACTGGGTTTTTGCCTATTAATAATTCACAAATTTCTATCCACATAAAAAAATGTACTATTTACTGTGTAATCTTAGAGAATTACATTTTCACATGTTGTAAATGGGAACATACTGTAATTGTATTCAGTGTATGTTATTAATTTAATGAGCATAGACTATTCATTTACATTACATTTTCATTGCCTAGAGATAACTGCAGCCACTTTTATGTGACTACTTTTCCAAAAATAAATGTAGTGGTTCACTCATTCACAGTATCCAAACTGTAAGTGATGGCACTATAATGAGAAGGAAAAAGTCATTTGGCAGCATTGTCTTCCTCCTACTGTAGTGGCTGAGCCGTTGGCAAGAAGATCCAGTGCTGAATTAAAACACCTGCTGTGCAGTGGGAAGTCTGGATTTGCCCCGACAAAGCAGACTGTCCGACGGGGAGTTTTAGACTCAGCTCAGGACTGTGGTAATCACTCGCTTGTTATTCAAAGCTGGATTTTGTTTTGCTGTTTCATAATGTTTGAAACTGGATGAATGGTGGCTTTAAAGTCACTAAATACCCTCTTGCATTTAGTTTCACTGTATTCCACTTGACTGCTGTTCAACTTTATTTTTCTAAGACATTAGAACTCCATGAATGCTGTTTGGAAAAGAATGGGACATACAGTAATGCTATCAATAGGGAGTCAGGTGAATTTATCCCAGCAGAGAGTAAAGCCAGTTAACAGGGAGGCTGTGTTTAAATATTTATGTGTATACTGTACTTGCATCCATTGCTGTGTTTTTGCTCTAGTGGTTGTTTTGATTATTTTAAATGATTTATATGAGTCTATTCACCAGAGAGACCTTGGTGTGCAACAGAGCAGCGACTCTATGTTTACTGTAAGAGGTATTACTGTGTTGACAGCTTAATGAGTCGGATGCGATTGCATCGATTTTAAAAGCTCGAACAGGTCGAAGCGAGCAAAAATAACATACGCGTATGAAAAGCTGAATAAAATTAATGCATCTGTTTTTCTCACACTCAAATTTGTTTCAGATTAGTTTTCCAACTGTTTTCAGAAGACAGAACGAATGTCAAGCTATGAAAAAATCTCGACATAATGCGTCTCCTACAAGGATAAAATGACTGAAGATGAGTGAAGATTGTGTTTCATTTGAAAGCTTTCTACACACAAAATCAATTAGTAAAAGCATTTATTGTGTAGAAACAGTAACTTCTTCTATTAAACACAGGTTTAAGAGGAGATAATGGTTATTAAAGGGAGAATGGTTTGTCCTGACATATGCTCATATTTGGTGGAAGGCAACCAATGGCAGAAATACAGGACGAACAACCTGTTAGTGTGTTTACACTATCAGAACACAGCGCATTAATGCTTCCCGCTGCACAAAACAGGCACAGGGCGAATGTAATTGTGTGGAATTGTCAGCTGTTTAAAAATTTATCTTGGCTCCATAAATGGATTTCGTATGAAGACGCACATCAAATTGGTTTCACGAGGAAGGAAGCACACTCCTCCTCCAGAGGGAGGAAATCTGTGCTGATACAACAAATTGAACGGGAAGCTCGTGGAGCATGACGGTGCCCACTGCTACACTACTTATTCAATAGCTCAGACTGCAAAACAAATTGCCAGCAAAGCATCGCTTACGCCCTCTTCAGGGCCAAGCAACTGTCAGACATAGACTTCGCTGGGCTCTGAGGCATGTTACACATTGACCAACTCAGGGTCTGGGGCCAAATAATGATTATTGCTGTCCCACTGAGCCCTGGGTGGTGAGGTATCAGTGGTCAAAAACTGCTTGGTCTCTCAGTGGTAATATTAATATTGTATTTTGAAGGTTGTTTCCATTCCCGGCCTAATTTAAGCAACGAGAAAATGTAAATCTATACTCATTGTTTTTCTGTGATGCAGTGAAACGAGCTTCCACTGCTGCACTGTGGCCACTGAGGAAAAAGGGGGTCAAGGAGTTCACGTCTCAGACTAGTTGGGGAAAGCAAATACATCCCTCCTCCATCATCAGCTGCAGCTGAGGTTGTGTTCTACAAGCCACTTAACCCCACGCTGCTCCGGCTGGGAGGCTCAGTGGTCAGCTGAGAGCTGAGGAAGCCTACTAGATGCTTATTGAGGTGGTCCGAGTGATGGAGAGAGAGGCAGCGTGCTGCAAGAAAGAGTGAATTAAAGAAACAAAACTCAAAAGAGAAGCTGACATCCGAGTACCTAACCCAGTGTGTGAAAATCTGAATATAGAACATCTGAACTATAATGAATTAGCCACACATAAACACAAACTAAAACAGTGACTCCAAGAGCTGAAAGAAGCAGTAGCAGCGAGGCTGCAACCATTCAGGTGTTTTTTAGAGCTTTATCGATTGGTGAGGAGGGAGCTGGAGGTGGTGGTGGGTGGACTCAGTGGGGGGTCAGTGGGCTTTGTGTCTGCATTGTGTATATGGGGCATAAATAACTACTACTAAATTCTAGTTTCTTATGTATTACTAGACGTGCAAAAACAAATGCTCCTTGTTACTCAACCAAGCAGTTAGAAAAAGGAAAATGAAGAAAAGGCGAAGGCGTGTGGGTCACTGCAGGCCCATGGCTAACAAGGTCCTAAGAGACAGAGTATTGGTTGTGGGGGGTTGGCACTGGAGCGGCCGCATTAGTCAATGTGCCATGAGAGAGCGGAGGGGAAAACTCAGTGGCTGTAAAACCTTCCCCCCTAGCAAGACGAATGAGCAAGGCAGGCGTTAACCCTAAACTCCAAAACACCCACTGCCACACGACCCCTAAAAGGCACAAATTAGCTTTCTATTTGGGCATTTAGAGAGCAATTATACACAGAATGTACATGGCTTCAAGGTTTTCGAGCTCAGGCTTCATTTAAACTTTTTAAACATACACAATGTCCCTTAATAATGAGCTTAATGACAACTAGTATTTTTATGAGTTTGTCTCAGTACAATAAAACCAAAACATAATTAACAAAATCTACAACTCAATCTTTTTGTTTGAAAAATGAACAAAGGAAATTAAACGGTGGATAATTAGGTATTTTTTAATCAGTTAGCTGGTGTGAAACAATTAGTGTAGTGTGTTGTAGTGTCAATTACCCCTTGAGAGATAATCTAATGTCAATGACACAAACGTCCATGGCTGTGATAAATCCTAACTATTAGCAGAGACAACAGGCTGCATGAGAGGGAGGTTATTAACTGAATCTGTCTGTTTTTACAGTTACATACCTTCATACAAAACCACGCTTTACTGTCCAGGCACCCACACCGCTGTCGCTCAGAGGCCTCTCAGAGCCTGCTGTCACCTCTCCACGCGCCGCGCTTTGCCTCCGCCCATTTACAGACGCTGAAAGCTTTAAAACCGAGGGGTCCGCCGGCGAGACGCTGATGTAAGCTGTCACGGCGACGCGTTGCTAGGCAAAGGAGCGGAGGGGAGTTTATCCTGTGGGTGCTGCACTTAGCGCGCGTTGACGTGTCTGTCCGCCCGGCACCGGCGGGGCGCAGAGTTTTGAGTAAACACCGCCAACAGCAGGTTGTTGCTCTTTGAGTCGTGCCAGGTTTTTGACCCTGCCGAGTCGCGGGATTGCTTTATTTGCCCACTGTCTGCTCGTCAAGCTGACGGCAGTTTTATCTGGTTTCTAACACAGCTGACGCATGACTGACAGCAGAGCTCATAAATGCAATTGAGGTCAAAGCACAGTTTTTTTATTTATGATTATTGATTATAAATGTGAAACAGGGCAAGCAAGGACATGCATTTATTGAAGAGCCTGCAAAAGACTCACTGACAACACGAGGCTGCCTGAGTGGATTTGATAGCGTCCTATATTAAAATAGCGCAGTAGAGCAGCCAGTCTAGTGATGAGAGGGTCACAGGTCAACTAGAGTAGCGCCTCGGCTAAATAAGGAGGCGCTCTCGGTTAAAAACAGCTCCTGGAAAGGGATACCACAGCGCCTGGCCACGGGGTCAATGTCGTTTGCCCGCTGAGCGTATCAGAGTGTGTTTAGAGCTTGCTTGAGCTTTTCATGAATAACACTGTACTGTAGTAACTTTGAGCTGTCCATCTTTTCACCAGGAGATCAGAGCTACTACGCTCAGCGTGGACTCAGCGCGGTCAAGGTTACGTAAGAGGCAAATCCACCGCTGTGCCTACATATAGCTACGCCGTCTGTTTCCACAGGCGCTACACCTGCGTCCTAGTTGGTAGGTCTAAATGTGTCGGGTGAATGAGCCCTTTACAGCTCACCTGTTCTCCTCTCCGTCCTTCACATGCACCTACTGTACCACGGCTGCGTTTCTCATCCACCTGGCTTCTGTCGCATCTGCCATATTTTTTAGGATGCACTCAGCACATACACTGAAGCATGCTGGGTAGTGTGGTTTCAAGCATTGGTTTGTGGCCCCCAGCATGACTGAGGAAGGCAGCGGAAGGGAGAACAGCCATGTCTCTTTGTAAACAAGCTTAAGGGTCTGACCTGGCATCATTAATCCCTCTGCAGCAGTTTGCACACCCGGAGGCTTGCCTCTTTTAGGTCTTTCTCAGTTGCCATGTCACTTTGACTCTTTCCCTCTTCAGATCTTCTCTCCACCGTGTCTCTCCACCTTTAGATCCCCCCGGTGACTTGCTTTCCTTCACTTCAAGCATACACACATTAAAGATACTCCAGGGCTCTTCCAGTCTGTTGTTGTGTTTTCTGGCCATTTAGAGGAGAAGTTGGCATTTCCAGTCTCTTCCTTCATTACATCATAATACTCTATCTCACAGGAGATACTAAAGAAATACTCTCCCCAAGGTTCTTGTGTGCTCATTTACAAACCAAACACACGTTGTAGCTCCTCACCCCCGTCATTCCATCATTTAGACAAGTGTATGAATAATTACTCCATTTCCACTCGCTTGACGGAGCACGTCAAAAAGGCAATCTGATGCCTCGTGAGCAGATTCTCATTATGCTGGAGCCAGCTGACAAAGTTTCAGAAGTCAGGGGCTCCGTGATTTGATGACATCTATTTACAGGTTTGACTGAAAGATGATGTACAGTACATACATTGTGTCAAACCCAGATCCGACAGAGTGCAGCCACACTGGCAGCTCAGAGAGATAGAAAGTGAGCACAGCAGAGCACAGCATGAGGAGCACATCCTCATACAAAGTATGCGACAATTAGTAAAGGATGGCCACAGTCTTTAACTATGACACTACCATAGTGCTTATTTATAGTATAACATTTGCAAACCAGGCATCAGCAGGTGACCAGGGTTTGTGCCAGAGTCTGACTAAAGGCTAAGACTCCAAGGTGTGCGATTTTAACAATAAAAGGTAAAGAAGAATAGAGGTCAAAGCTCCTTGGCAGAACTGAAACCATCCTGTCATATTCTCAGTGACTGCCTGAATTTCGGGGAGTTGAACGTGAGGGCGAGCAAAGCAGAGACCTCTGGGAAAACAGCGACAGAGGGAAACCGCCTCGACAGATGAAACATGGCAGGACTCTAAAATACAAGACATTCTCCTGGCATGTGAATGTCTCCGGATCTTCTTAGATACACCAAAGCTCAACTAACTCTCAGGAGCAACACACCACACAAAAGCATGAGGAAGGAATATAAGAGAAATGCATTAGTCCACCCACACGGACTAACCTTTAAACAGACGAGGGGAAAAAAGGGCTGCACAAGAAAGCAAGAGAAGAAAAACAAGCTGGAGAAGGAGAGCAACTACAAAACAAGAATTTTAATTAAAAGAGTGCAGACAACACACCAGCACCAGCAGAAAAGGAACACTTGATGCTGACATTTGGAGAATGAGAAGCAGATTCCTATGAGAAATCCTGCAGGGTAGCAAAGGGGGAGGATGAAAGAGAAGAAAACGGAACGTAGAAAAAGAGGACAGTAAAGTCAAACTTGTTTTCTTTAATTAGGAAGTAAACCTGAGTCACCTCTCAGAAATCTGAGCGAGCTGCAGGTGCCATGAGCAGGTCCTACATTTAGCTGGACAGGGAGAATATGTCTGCAAACCATGGTGGCATGTCTGGGAAAAGAAAAGCTAAATTTACATAACTGCAAAGATTTTATTAAAAACGTATCGCTGCAAATAAAACCTTGTCTCACAAAGCTTCAGGATTAAACGCTGTTGAGCAGCTTCGTCGAACATTTTGCCAGTTTGTTTCCATTAATCATATTGCAAAACCAGAGGAGTTTAGACTCGCTCACTAATCCAGGAGTAGAAGCTGATGTACTACAAGCCAAAGCCTGCTGTAACTACATGTTTGATCTGCCGTCGATCGGTTATTTGTTCTGCATAATGCTAATCACACAGCGAATCCTTTGACAAATTGCTTTTGGCAATATCAGCCAAGATTGTCACCTTGGATACGACAACTGTACGTCTGCTGTACTTGGATTGTCTCAGCTGTTCTGCATTTTACCGCAAGTAATTTAAGGTTTGCTTTGTATCTGTATCTGGGCTAGCGTAGGACTGTGAAACAAGCACGTTGTAAAACTCCAGTCATACTGAAAGTCATCGTAAATCAGAGCTGCGCATCAGCTTAGATCACAGGCCGGATTAGTCGGAGCCTGAGCAGTGGGAGGTACACGACAGCTGTAGTAGTGTGAGTAAGAGCTTGAGGATCTGTGAAAAAGCCACACACCTCCATGAACTATGTGTTTACAGTGAACTTGTGGTTTCCCAGATTAGTGTACTGTGACAAACGTAGCCTCCTCTGCAACACATATTAGCACCTAAGTTGACTGCTGGAGTGATTTTAGCTTATATAGGTTGAGCAAATAACGCTTTATGAGACACATTACACTCTGAATGCCAATAATACAACTAACTGAATTGATCTGCTCTTAAAGTGAAAAAAAAAACCCACTTGGCATAAGCACTGGATGAAGGCTGCATATGAAATAACCATCAGGGGTTTGTGCATTGTAATGCGTTTACCATTTGCAATCAACACTGCACACTCAGGGTTCGAACAGTTGAACATTACATCATAGATCATCGCGTCACACCGTCCCCTCGCTTGTGCACCTCGCAGCTGTTAAAGTGAACAGCCATTTATTTCAATAAGGCAGCCGCCATCTCCCGTGGAGGGAGCGATAATGTTTGGAGGAGACCCAGCTGCAGCCATTGATTTGGCCCCCAGCTCGACGAGGCAGTGCAGGCCCCTGGAGGAGAGAGCACGAGGGCAACCGCCGAGCTCAGCTGGCCTTCTGGCCCCCCTTGCATTCATAATCATCCCAATTAGAAAGAAAACGCCCCGATGCTCATCCAGTTACATAATGTCCTCTCTGTCTTGTCTTGTCTCCACTTGACTGTCAGGGAGTTCAGACGCCCCAATGGTCAGTTTTCAGTCTTGGGGCTTTTTCAGCCTTTGTGCCTACAGTAAATAAGCTCCTCCATGTACAGTATCGGCTTCTTGGGATGAATAAACGCATTATCTGCCACCTCCTCACCGGTTAAGGAGGGAGGAGAAGAAGCTTGGTGAAAAGCTTTTAATTTAACTCCCACCAATGTCTTCTTCACTATAAACCAACTTCAAAATCTTCAAAACATTGTCTACCTTCATGACAAGCAGAGCCAGATCTAAAAGAATGTGAAATGCAAGTGTTTATGACTTTGCCTGCGGAGGGAAAGGACTTCAGACAGGTTTTGAAGTAGTATTCCTCTTGTGTTGTGAGGCCTTTTCATTATCCGCCAGAGATGGTAACAGCATATATTCTTTCCATACATCTGCCTTTGTGCAGCCTCTCAGAAAACCACATTAAAAGGACTTCACAGCAAAACAAAGCTCCTCGTGCTGAGACACACTCGTCTGATACTGTGCGGCACGAGCGACTGAATTACTGATCTGTGTCAGTGTGATAAGTTTGTTAATTTTATGCAAGGGTATCAGTGATGCAGGCCTATTTTCTCATTACTTTCCATGTTTGTCTTGTACACGAGGCCAGAATTCATTGTGTACATAACAGAGCGATTTTCGAGCATCTGCTCACTATTGTGATACATCCTCTTAATGGTGTTTAGCTCCAGTGGTTCAGAGCCTCTGTACAATGAAGGACAGGAAAGCACTGGCTCTGTGTAATGCTTTTCCATTTGGTCTTCAGAATATTAATTATTATTATTTGCAGCCAGCAGGAGTATTAACACAGCCTTTGTAACTGTGATGGACATCTGGGTCACAACACCTGGTCTTGAAAAAGTGCTGCTGAACTTCTTCAAGCCCTCGATCGGCCGATTCGGGCAGCCACCTCTGCGTAGGCTCTAATTAAGCCCATTCGCTCCACTCAGACCCTAATATGCACAACACTCCCCTCAAGTGCAATCTGTGCCTACTTATGAACCTGAAGGATAGACAAAACAAAACACTTGTTTAGTGAAGGGAAAGATGCAGCCAAAAATAACTCCATGTTTGATGTGAGGCGTTTATTCCTTTTTTTTCCTGGTAAAAACATGCAAGCTGCATTCGAGGCCAGCGTAATCCTTTATAAATGTTGTCCCCTGTATTTTCACTCCAAGACAGAAGAGTGATGAAAGGCCTGCTTGCATTAGCAGCAGCTCTCAGCCTATCGGGTGATATTTATTATCTTGTAGACGACAGGCAGCTGGAAGATCAGATAGGCCTTCTGTCAACTGATTTGCAGATTGTCGGCTTTCTGTTGAATTAGAAACAGCTTGTCTGACTGATTTACTGGCCATCAGGTCCACGCCTGACTCCCAAAGTAATAAAAATGTTATTTTCCCCCATAAAACGTATCATGGGTGTCGATAACTTGAAAGCTGAACGGCGGTGACATGATGCTTGTCCCCATGTTGTATATTCGAACCCCATTGAGGGTCTTTGGATTAAGGTTCACTTTATGCTTATATTCATTAACCACTATGCCACCATTTATGTGCAGAATTACATATGATCTAAAGTGGATGCAATGATTTGTTGAATTTCTAATCAGCATCAAGGCCAAGAACTATTTACAGTTTGTTTGAAACCCTCCTCCAGTGTGAAAACTGAGCCCATTCAGACATAGTATCTGGCTTCGTCACCACCTCCTATCCTTCGAGTGTCACAACAATTCACGGGAAGCATCTTTTAACAGCTTGTGCATAAACTCCAGACACTTGGCTGGATGCTGTGTGTCACGAAAAAACAGCCTCTCTTTAGTATTTAATATATTTTACTGAACTGCAGGGAACCAAGAATAGTCAAAGTGACAGCACCGCTGGTGTGTCCCTGGTGAATGGCATCATTACTACTTGGCTGGAGAATTGGTCCATCTGAGCGTGCGAATGGAGAGTCAGGCTAAGAGAGGCTGCGAATCGAACACACCCTTTTTATAATAGGGATGTGTGCCTTGCTGGGGAATCGGGTGGCATAAACTAGCGGGTGATTACGTTAAACAAATGGCTGCCTCATTAGCCAGACCCCCCGAGTGCCGGGTGCACATATACAAACAGTGGCAAACACCGACATTGTCCTCCGATTTCGTACACACACATTTACACTGACACAAGCATTAGGTTGGCTTTGTGCACAGAAAAGGGCAGCACACAAAGGCAATACTCAAGAGGGTACAAGCGCCATCCAGTAGACTAATTAACATCTCCCAATTACACCAGCCGGCGCTCTATGGTGCTCCAGTTAGCTGTGGATAACACCAGACAACACAACACAACTTGCACACAACACACGTCCATGTCCAAGCACCATCTGAGCCGCCCCCCCCCCGAAGCAAAGCTAATGGCTGGAAATTAGCATCATTAGATTCCAAGCTCATGCCTCAGCTGCTGGAAAACACTGGACAGACACTTTCACGCTTTTGCCACCGCCGCGTGTATGAAAATGAAGGACAAACGACTGCTGTTTATGCGACAGCATAATGAGAGAGGCCAGACTGATATCGCAGGTCCTTAATTACTTGACCTAATTTGCTCTCAACCATTTACCTCATACTGCTGCAGAGAAATGCAGACTCTGGTATAATCACAGCAAAGCGCCCAAGAGATGCTGAGTAGGTAAGAAATGTCACATAGAGCAAATATTTTCATTAGTGGCTCATTCTGGATGACCAGGAGCCCAGACGCCAAAGGTATTTCATTTATAATGATTTGAAAGGCGTTGTGCCTGTTACTTATTTAATTTTGTACCCAAAACTAAACTGGACATGGACTGTTTTGCCCTGAGCTGTGTTGGGAAACTGTGGGAGGGAGCAAGCTTTCAAACATGAGCCCCTAGGAGGCCGCATTACTCTAGGGACGATGGCTGCGGACGCGGCGTGTTCAGCGATGGGCGGAGAGGAACGGCGCTGATCTCGTTTTGGAACAGAAGTGATTGTCGGGAGATGGAGGACAGCCTTCGCCCACCGGGACACACATCTCAGGACGTGCACTCCAGCATCTGTCACCTGACCATTATCTAAATAATGCATGGAGCTTGTTCGAGGCTGGTTACCCCCCTAAATCAGTGCTGCTGCTGCTGCTGAGTGGTGTGAAAAGCAAAGTCACTAAATGTGCTTGAGCAGGAGAAACATGGCAAAACATGGAAACGCGCACAAAATACACAATAGACCCACATGCGACGTGTCAAAAGGCCGCAGTGAAAACTTCTGTGGATAAAAAAAAATCTTTTACCCTAAACCCAAACCACAAGAAAGTAGAGTGGAGTCAGAGTAGGCTTCAAGACAAGAACTGACCAGAATTCAGGATGTGATGTTTTATTGCAACCTAGTTAGTCAAAGACTAAATGAAAGCGCCTCTGTTGTAGTTGGCATATTTGTGTTTGGATGCGTCCGGTTCTCACAACGAAACATGCAGCATATTTGCAGGTTCAAAAGTCACAGTGACCTAGGGCTTGCTCTCCCTTCAGGAGCATTTCCCATCAGAAGCCTGTTACACCGCAAAGGGCATTTTAGACCCAGAATAGCAAATCTGGGGAAATGTAATCTTTGAAGCCTCGGCTAAAATAGCCTGACAAAACCATTCTCTGGCAAAGAAACAGAAGAAAGCCACAGACACCGGAGCTAAATTTCAAATGACTCACTTTTAGGCCAAAGAGGGGGAAATGTATTATTGGCTCTTGGACTGGCCTTACTGGCGAAAACCTCACTGGGAGCATGGGAGTGTCCAACAGACTTGATTTACTGAGACACGGACACAAAGCACAGTCTGTTCAAGGCACGTTGCCAGGACAAAGCCAATACCAAGTGGTGACTAAAGTTGGTTTATCTACTGATTTATAGATTATGACCAACTGAGCAGCTGAAGCTACGAAGGTTTTAAAAAGGGCATTTTATTTATACTAATGCAATCAGGGAAAAGGAACATATCCTTGAACACGAGAAGCAGCTTTAAAAAAATAGCACAGCTGAAAATGTAGCGACTCTCTCCTACAGGACTTTATCAAAGTGCCTCTATCCCCATGCCACTCTTTTATTGCCCGCCTCTTTCATCAGATCCCCCACGCTGCAGATAATTAACAATTTGGTAGGGCCTAATCAAGTGGACATGGGAACTGATTTGATTTAACTTTGGTTTAAGTGGGGAAAGCCCCTGAGACTGTGGCAGGAGGTGTGCACGTCAGATGTGACTGAAAGGGAAGCGGTGGGAATTTGATAACGACCATTAGCGACTCTCTCCCAATCCGCCGATGTGCCGGTGCGAGACAGGAAGAGGATGCAGAGCCGCTGGAGAGAGTCTCTTCTATTAGGCCGGAGAAGAGAACTGCTCACAATCTAAAGACAATAGTCAGAGCAGGTGACAAAGGGCTTTTCTAAAGCCCACGACAGATTTTGGACATCAAAAAGGCAACAATGGCAGAAAACTAGGCGAAAAACTCTTTACATGTCAAAAGCTACGAAGAAAAAAGTCTCCAAGCACACAAGTCGATTTTCCTTTTGAGACATCTTTCGTTTGACTAAGCTTTTGTGCTCATGTGGTTTTCTTACGTGCTCAAACAACAATTCTGTCCTAGAAATGTCAACGCGCCGAAATGAAGATCGCACCTAATTTCTCCATGGGTAATTCCTAAAGCATGTAGCGACCATGAAAGGAAGGTTTCAGTGTGAGTAAATTGATCCGGGCAATAAAATGGGTCCAGGAGATGACAACCTCTTAAAGCTCTGACACTAAAGTGGATTTTAAGTGTCACAATTCAATATCCAGCCTGAATTGCACTGAGCCTTGGCTGTATTAGTTTAAACGTCTCAGTGTGGCGGTGTGAGGGGCAGCGCTGTTCCATACCTGCACCTCTGTCCGCATAAAGCTCTCAATACCCAAGTATCTAATCCCAAAACAAAGCTCAACCTCAGCAACTAACAATAATTCAGTCCGTGGTTCTGATTTATATATGCTATCTAGCCTCATAGTGCAACACTCTAAGCATGAATTCTATCACTTAATAATAATGAAGGATGTGTCACAAAGGCTGTTAGCCGTTACCTCCATTGGTCCCCGCACTCCCAGGTCCAGGGCTGATGCATATCCAACGTGGCAGCCGCTCACCAACACTGCGCTGGGATGAATAGTCCGTCATCCCTGCCTCCCTGTCCACCTCTCCACTCTGCTCTCTGCCTCTTGCCAGAGCTGTTTGCTCAGCTGTTCCCCTCTCTGACCGCATTTATCCCAGATGAGCGGCGCAGCTTACCCTGTTAATCTGTGCATGAGCGTATCTGTACGCCTGAAGAGTGTGTGTGTATGTGTGTATCTCCATTCCACGCACCCTCTCCCTGGCCCCCTGGAGACTGTGTGAAGACACGCCCAGATCAGAGGACACACACAGACAGGCCACAAACAAAGGACTCAAAGGACAAGCACTGTGCTTTAAATGGAGGTCATTTGGAGCTACGTACTGAGGTTCATAAAATGTCTACATAGATGTAACAGCACATAGGATGTTCTAAATCCTTCAATCAGTGAAGGGTCCCCAAACACACTGCTCAGTGGCTCAGAACAGGCTTTAATAATATTCTCTTAACGATAGCAAATGTCCTGGTGTTGTGCATGTTTGATAAACTGACACACACACTAGAGATCCCAATGCTGGTGAAGTCTTAGAGTTATGTTTCCCAAAGCGCCTCCTTCATAGTTAGGAATACTCTCAGCCTAATGTCAAATACAAAACGTTTGTCTACATGTTGAAGAACCAGTGCTGACAGGCAGCGAGATGGTGGAAAGTAAAACAAAGGGGCTTGTGCAATATCCAGAAATACTGTTTTCCATATG
This sequence comes from Betta splendens, assembly GCF_900634795.4. Lineage (NCBI taxonomy): Eukaryota > Metazoa > Chordata > Actinopteri > Anabantiformes > Osphronemidae > Betta > Betta splendens. The sequence continues at coordinate 7,035,896 of NC_040887.2, read as the reverse complement.
CTTGGAACACTTAGTGCTCAGAGAATGGAAAATATAATCCACGATGCACTCTCAGTCAAATAAATAGAAATATTCATGCAGTGACTTATCTACTCTTGACTAATGAGTAACTCAGTAATTAGTATGTCGATCCTTAAATGAAACAACTCAAAACAAAAGTTTTTCACAGGACGACAGGTCTAACAATCGTTCTCAAGAATGCTCATCAACTATTGTCCTCGTCCTTATTACGTCCACTTTCATCAGGCTCTAAAACCTCCCGAACCCCAAAACACGAGGCGGAATCTCCAGCAGCCACCTACAAAGAGAAACAAAACAACCCCTCTCATCCGTCTTAGAGGAAGCACTTCTGTGCTGCAACTGAGATTTCATTTGCAATCAGAGACGACAGAAAAGAGCAGTGGGCAGCGAGGAGTGTCAACGTCGCCTTTGCTTTTCTAGACACTGGCTTTTTAGACGATCGGTCGCCTTCGCAGACGATGCATGTGAATGTGGAGCCTGTGCAGCTCCATGGCAGAAGGGACAGCGCTGCTGGGGCCAAAGTAAGAGTTTATATGAGCTGTGTGAAGACGGCTGTGCTGTATTCATTTAATTATTGGTTGTACAAAGGAAGCATGAGAAATAAGAAAGGCCTGCATAGCATGAGCAGTAAACTTCAGACAGACCAGAAGACATACGTCCATTCCTGTAACAGCTGCAGGGGAATCTACATGGATACAAGTGTTCTTGAGCCTATTAAAGATATAACACTACTCCCTTCTGTTTTTTGCCTCTCACAGCATCTCAGCGCCTCTGTGATATTTTGTCTCAACGTGTCTCATTGCCACATTTAATGGCTTTTCCCTGTAGACGGAGCGTTCAGGGTCGATATCCATCACATCGTACCATACAGTGTACACTGCAATTTTGTCAGTTTGCGGTATACTTTGACATTACAGTTTCGGTGTATAAAATGGAATACGCGCAGAAGTGTTGAGTCTTGGGGAAAATGTGAAAGCAACAAAAGGCTGTGAAATAGAAAGGCATTCATCATCGCCGCCTGTCTGGGGAGAGAACAGAATAAGATCGCCCTGTGTGACGTATCGAGATGCACATGTGGGATGTTGTGTGGGCCGCGCGTGAGTCAGGAGGGGCGTAATTGTTTGGTTCAACAAGAAAAGGCTTATTTGAATATGTTTTTTCATGTAAAGCTGTGCAAGCGTACTAAAAATGAGCGATCTTGGTTCGGCAGCATCCCGAGAGTCAGGTTTTGCTTCTGTAAATTATCCTGTAAATGGATGAATCTCAAAACAAAATGGCGCTGCTGAGGGATCTGTTTTCCTGAAAGTGTGACAAGATGGTGCTGTACTTTCAGTTTGCCAGCCCAAGTAACAACATGAATACTGCAAACCAGCCATCAGATTAAGCCATTTGACATTAATTGAATCTGGATACGAATGCTTACTGCCCTCTTGAAAGACCCCTCTGCTAATAATCCTACATTGAGATGCAATGGCTGGTTCTCACTTTTAATGGTGACTGATGGAGGGTGTAGATGCATTATTGCTTGTTGTTCATCAAGTTAACTTTGCACATTAGGAAGCTGAATGAGTTTCCAGAAGCTTCCATCAGTGGTTATTATAGGATGACTGGGGTGAGGGGGTAACCTTTTGTCTTGACAGAGGTCTGCATACCTAAGTATGACTAGAGAAGGTTTCTCCAGATATAGTTTAGCCATTAGTGTGGAGCTACCAAGCAACTGTAGTTAAAAATAAAACCTCAAAGCAGGAAGGTATAAGGGATTATGGAACATTCCTGTCCCATCCTCTCAGCGTATCCCTGCCTTCGATCTCCTCACTGCATATTTGTCACTTCTTCTCAACCCTTCCATCTTGCCCCGTTTCTCTTTTCCAATTTCCTGTCTCCTCGGCTCTGCCCTCCGCCATTAACAGAACTGCAGATTGCAGTAAACCCACAAAATCCTCTTCATCACATAGTGCAAATAGCATCTGCGATAGGTTTGCCCTCAGCTCCAATTAATGGCTACACACAGGCCCTATCGCAACTGGGACAGTCTGACTCTCTGATGTGCGAGTTGCACAGTTCATGGCCAAACACCTCTTCACACACTCAACACAAATGGCTGCTAAAAGAATGACGTGTAGCTTTCCTGCTTCTAAATAAAAGACATTTGAAATAGTTTGAACTGTATTTCAATTAAATCTGTTTCAGAGAGGTGTTAAATAAATTAGTAGCACAGAAACAAATTGTCATTTTAACAAAGAGACGACTTGTGTGGTTTTAACAAACTCTAATCTAGTGTCAATTTATGATAACGGTGATGACACAGCGTAAGAGCTCACAGCCCAGGAGAGGCAGCCGCGGTGATAAGATTTGACGAAAATAAATGTCTGTGCTCCGTGTGTGGGCAGGTATGTAATTAAGCTGATGACTTCATGACTTGTGACTCTGCAGCAGTAATTGTGGCAGCAAGAGAAGGAATGACTCAGAAGTTAAAGGCATAAACAAACAACACAGCAGCTTTGTTCCTTCATCTAGAATTAGGAACATTAATAATTAAATTGCACAATAAACGGAGGTGGCCCAGAGGGACATGGCAGAAGACAAGGGAGAACAACAGGCTGCGGCAGGAGAACGAGATAATTTGCCAGCGCAAAAACACAGCGATGCAGTGTCGCAATGGAACTGTGACTAAATGCGAACCTTTAAGCTAGATTCCAATGAAGCGGCAAACATGTTCAAATTAAATATGCTGGAATGGAGACGTATGGAGCTCATCATGAATGCCTTTGAAGTAAAAGAGGTTTGAAAAAGTTCACTGTGGGACAAAACATAAAAGACTGAATAAAATGGAAGAAGGTTTGCACTTGCAAACTAAATAAGCAGGGTGGTGCAGGGAGTCATAGGCAAGGTCCAAAGAAGCCTGACCTTGGCTTCAATTACTTCAGTCAAGACCTTCAAACACTCCAAATAAAGCTAGCGGCACCAACGCTACCATCTCCATGGTGACGGTGCACCAACAGCTGGGAACTTTCAAGTGTCATTACAAGATGAGGTAGTTTGTTCTACTGCAGTATTTGTGTCCATTTCACTAGGGGATCCACAGAAATGCAAAAGACAGACAAAGAGTGTAGAAACAGAGGAAGGAGAAACAAATCAGAGATGTGGGAATTCAACATGCATCAGGAACAACAAGGAGACAGGGAAAGGGTAACCGACAAGGAAGATGAAGCAGAAGGCCGATTAGAGGTGAAGTTTAAATGTCAGCCATCCATTCAGCAACGGCCAGAAGAGTACTAATGGCCTGAAGAGAGGAAGAAGAGTGGACCTGCTGACCTGAGGGACGCACTTTACACAAGCTGTAATTATCCTATTTGCATATTGGTTGTGAAGACCTCACATTTGAAGCGATTTCCGATGAATCATAATTCAAAAATATTGACGTTTTTGTGCGGTTTATCCTTAACAAGAATAAAAACTGTCAAACAGCCAAGAAACTAAAATACATTCAAACTTGGTAAAGTAGTAGTAAAGACAAACTTGTACCATTAAGACTTGAGGCTCGTCAGAAACCAGAAAACAGATGGAAGATAATGAGGGCGAGAGGACAGCCTGCCATTCGGCCCTTTACACAGACCAACCACATGAAGGGCGTCAGACTAATGGAGCAGAAAATAGAAGAACCCTGAGCCTCTTATCTCGCTACTAATCACATTCAGAACAGCAAAACTAAGGGGAGATAACAGGGGGAAGAGCCGAGTGAAGGAAGAAAGAGAGCGGTGAAAAGCTGGAGGGTTCTTATAATCCTCATCCTTCCCAATCACAGCAAAGGCCCCTTCTTCCTTTATCAGCACTGCCACCACTTGCCAGCTAGGTCCTTCTCCACTGCTGCCATTCTCCTGGGCGCCTCGCTATCACCAGCTCCGTTTAGCATATCCAGCCTTACAGGGGAAACATTCCTTCCCTCTGTGGCCACCAGTGCCCCGGACTCCAGTTTGAGTTTGATCTATTTCTGGCCAATCTGCACTTTTGCTCCCATCGTGTCACTCAGTGGCTGCTGCAGAGACTTCAATTCTTCTCATAGCGCATTACAGCATGTGAGAGTACATCCACGGGGACGTCGTCACAGAGCCTCTAAACAGGAGGAACAGCAAAGCGTTTGTGCACGATCGTGGGCTCTTCATTTTGTCGAGCTGGTAACGTCTTAAAAAGGGCGGCTGCAGACTGAGGCGTGAGCTTTGATAGTGCGATCATGTGGCTGTGATAATGCCGCTGCTGGATTGGAGGCTCTGCTTCGAAGGAGACTTTAATCCTCCAGCAATGCTCTGATCTGCGGCAGCAAGGCAGAGCCCTCACCAGCAGAGAAGCACGTAGGGAGTCCGGTGCGTCTTATACGCAGTGTAAGCTCGCTGCAAACAACCAAACAGTAGAACTGAATAACTCTTGAGGAATAATTAAAATAAGTGCAAAAGCTAATGAATTAACATGCACAACAATGGCTTGTATCGAGAACCTTAACATTTAACCCTTGGAAGCTGCAGTTAATCCTCACTGCCTTTAAACAGCGTCTTATAACCTTTGCACAACCTTTGCTACTAAACAGGGCAGGATCTGGAGTGTTGAAATGGATACACAAAAACCTTGACTTTTAGATAATCTTATAGCAATAATTGTAAAACAACACAATACATGTGTTAATTTTAACCACTCAATTGATTCCTCACATTTATTATAAACCCTGGATCACACCGACCCTGTGCAGATGTATCGAGTAGCGGGGTCGACAGTCAGCGACTCGGTGATAGACTTTTACATCCCGGCTTCGTAAAGTAAGACTGGGAATCGTTTTCAGACACCCTGAGCAGCAGAGCAATATCTGAGCGCTAAGCCTAATGTAAGTCAATTTTACGGAGGGCGGGAGACACTGCACAGGCCCGTACGTCACTCGTGACACAGATCGATCGCCAGTGAGGCAACAGACATTATTCCTCATCACAAGCACTTTCACCTGGCGCGGAGGACTGTCTGGACATGTCACCCGTCAAGAGAAACATCCAAACGAAGAAGCATCGATTGCATTACAATGCTGCACAACTGTACAGTACGTCACTCTGAGTCGAGGGTTTGGCAAAACTGCCAGTGAATTCTGTTAAGGGTCTGATTATGGATTTTGGGAGGAGAGTCACGTGTGGTGGTCAGAGATTTGAAATTAATATACAGTAAGCAGCTTATTGCTTTTAATCCAGATGCATGAGGCATCAGTCTGAGATATTTTGCATATTAATATCAGCACCTAAACACGGGCAGCCAAACACAGACACAAACTATTTACTACGACAGCAGCACAAGTGGGACTTTAAGTGAGGATGCTCTTTAAAACAGGCCATTAGGAGCATCTTCATTCTCTTGAAACCCTGAGGTTACACAACAGGCTGCATTCAGCTCTTGGCTTCATAATGCTGGAAGATAACTTCAAAAGCTTTAATACTAAAACCACTTAGTCAAGACTAAACCAATGCACTCTAGCAGCACAGATACCACCAAAGCTTTCTTGCTACACTCTATATTACTTTATCTGTGGTTTTCTTCAGCGGTGACACCTGCTCCCCTTCAAATTAATGGCCTCGCAGATTTTGTGAAGATTCAGTGAAAAGCTGTAACATTGTGCTTCATGACAGGAATCAGTTGCGTCCACACAGCACAACACATCGGTTAACAGCACACACCATACGCATCATCTGCCGGACAGCGCGGAATAGCGCTATATAAATGTGTCTGAGTGTATATAGGAGAGGAAGATTAATGCACTGCCTTGCACAAGGGCCTCAAGCTCATGTTAACATATCAAAGTGAAGTAACTGCCAGGAGTCTCAGTAACATGCTCAACATAACTCATCACCCTGCCATTTTCCATCACCTGGAACAAGTTTTGTTCGTTTAAACACATATTTTTCTTTTAACCACATCACATGGGGTTTTTGTTGTCCAGGTGGATTCTAATGCAGGTGCTTGCAAGCCAGATCAAAGATGCAGATTTAGAGGTAACAGAGCTCCCCTGAGGTGCGTCGAGTCAAAGAGTCCTCCTGATCGTCCTTGAAGGATGACAGATGCTTCTATACAGCACAAAAAAAGGAAGCTGGTGTCTCCCCCGCATATCTATAGCCTAACAGCTGTCAAACCAACAACCTCTATCGCCGGAGGAGCAAGACCCAAAAGGTGCAAGGAGCAACTGACACAGTGGGGAAGTGAACATCTCACTTTCTCTCCCTAAACTTCCTTTTGAACTCCGGCTGAACCCGTCTCGCTCGGATGGCGGATACGAGACAAAGCTCCTCCGCTCGAGAGAGACGAAGTGTCACGGCGGCTTCCAGCGCGCCGGTACCTGCCTCTTTGTCACAGCGCAGATAAGAACCAACTCCTGTACTTCAAAATAGTTTTTGGAGGACTGTTCTTGCAGGAGGAGATGTCTTCATTGCTTTATGCATGTCTTTCGGGTTTTGGATGTCACCGAGGAAACAATCAAAGGAGGTAATGTAAAAGACAATGTTTAAACACAGTGAGCAGCCAAGCAATTAAAATCAGAGATGGAACACAAATATCAATGGAGAAACATTGTTTTTACCATAAGCTAATCTCCTACAGTCGCTGGGCTCCAGCTCCAGCGTGTGGGTTTGTTTACACGGGTCTGGGCCAGAATGTCCATTGCAGAATGCCAAAAATCTCAGCAATGAGTAAACCAATCATTAAATCACTGGTGTTTATTATGAACCCTGCCACAGCTCCACAGTTTCACGTGTCGGGATCCAATCTTACTTACAGTAGTGCACAAGCATGGGAAAATCAAGACCACTGAATCAGCAATATTTTAAAAATGACAGACGTCCAAGAAAACCGCATAGATTACTAAACATTAAAGAGGTGAATGGTGTTGTGCTTTTAGAAAAATCAAAACATTACTCTTCTCCCTCCCATTGATCAGACTAGCTCGCTGCCTAATCATAGGAATTCAATAGCCTTTAACAGCCACCGTGACACACTGAACATTTTCTAATGACTGTGTGAGGACATCAGATCCTCTGTTTGAGGTCACATGGTGCAGGGATTAGGGTCATGTCGGCTCAGCCAGGGTCCACTGACACCTTCGGGCGCATCGACCTGAACTAACACCCCTGGATGTTTTGTCTTGGTCACCGACATAGTTGCTCAGACCAGCAGTTCGGTTAATCAATTCAGCGGCAGTAAAAGTCAATTAACGATGCAGAGTGGCTGCAGTTTGCTCTCGCGGCATCTGTCGTTTAATACCTTCTTACTTACTGTGTAATATCTTCATTACATAATAGACATTAGTAGTGATCAATAAAACTAAATGAGACTACACATCCTTGAACGGAATACGACCAATACACAACACCAGGATCACTGCCTGCATCTATTTTCTCACACTGTATGAAAAGTTGAGCTGAGGAGAAGAGAAGGCCAAGTAGAATTAACGCAGCTTTGGAGTTATGGCTGAGTAAGTGCCAGCCCCGTTATAGAATATATTTTCAACCACTACCTAGGTAATAGCGGCAGTAGAGCAAATTAGTTTATGACACACGAAAAGCTAATGAGGCAGAGAATGAAAGCATGGCCAGACCGGTGTGCATGTTAAAAAACCGTCACCAGCCTTATTATGGAAGGGTGAGTCTTCTCACACGCACACAGTGCAGTGATGTCTCTGTATCTGACCGTTCGCCTCCTTCAGGACGAGGCCACGGCAGACACGCTGGCTCTGCCCTTCCCATCGACTGGAGGCTTTATCCAATTTGTCGGGGTTGGCATGCGCGTGCCTCCTCTCTCTCCTCCGCCGGTCTGAGACGGGCCGCGTCTGCGCCAGCGGGCATTACAGTACCTGATGGCGGGGCCCACCTGCCACTACTGCGACATCCAGGGTCGCCCAATCTGCCTCTCCAGTCTAGCAGGCACCATCTGGCCAAACAGCCTGCGTGTTGATAGAGGGACAGTTGTAGGCCGGATGTTCACTCATGCTCACCATAGCCAGGCCTGACTAAGTGACCATAACAAACACAAACAGCATTCTGTCACTGTATGCGTTGAGAAAAGCAATATTTTCCAAAACATTCTTGCAGCTTTTTTGCTTTTTCCTAAATCTACAAAAGTATTAGGTTTATTGCTCAGGCATAATTCAAATTCAAGAGCTTCACTGCAAGGACACGACTTCTCCTATGTTAGAGTTGGTCTTGGTGCACGTGTATCTCTATGCTCCAGCTGATCTTACTCTGTAAACACTCTGTGTCATTGGTTTAGGCCAAGAACATAACATCCTGTAGCAAGTCAGGGCAGTGACTCACAAAAACTTTGAATCACCTTCAGAGCTCTGACTGGATCTTGTGACTAACACAGAAGCCGTGGCTTTAACAGACTGCTGATACGAGACCCTGCTGCATTTGTAAACTCTTAAATAGCTGCAGTGGGGAGAAGGCAGGGAAACGTCTAACCCAGGACCAGTGCATGTGTCTGAAAATGCTCTGAGGCAAGAGCTACAGTATGCAGTAACTCTATTCCTCCATACCTGCTCCCAGAATACTCCAATCATCTTGAGTTGCACACAGCACGTACCCCCCAGCTAGGATCCAAAATTAACACCTTGCTGTAGATGCAGATCTGGAGTTCAACCTTCCTTTGCGATGAAAAGACAAGGCCACCCACGTGCCTTTTACGTGTACTGTAATAGCTAGAGTAGGATCTTTAGGCCTGCAGAGAAGTATATGACGTCAAGGTTCCTCCGTCCCTGCAGAGAGCCGCAGAGTTTGAAACTCACACGGCGCTCGACGTCAGCCGCGCGGAGACGGAACAGAGGGCACGAACAGGCAAAACTCACATCCTTCACATCCGCCACTTCCAGAAATGCGAGACGAACAGAGGAAATGTCATTTCATCATTGCTGCTGCCACAGCACATCGCCTGTCTGCACCTCATTGTGAATAATTGCTGACAAAATCGTAGGAAGCCCCAGAGCGGACCCCCTCCTCCCTGCTCCCCATCAAACCACATCATTCACAAACCACTGGGGGGACTGCACACGCTTTCCTCGTCTCCTATCTGGGCCTATTAGCAGCCATTCTCTGGGGCTGCACAGCAGACGTATCAGCTCCTGCTGTAGAGATTCCTGCACCACAGTTATGTTCTCTTATGTAACTGCAGTGCAGCCTTGTACTTGCTGAAGCCTAACTTTTTATTTTCTTATTACCAGTGATCCACTAGCAGCGATGGAGTTACAAACGATTCCCTGCTTATATGTTGAAGAACTAGTGTTTGAGCTGGACCCAGGGGCCAACATCTAACATTAAAGGTCATCTGAAGACTAATGGCAAAACCATGATGTGTATCTACATGGATCAACATTCATACCACGGACCCGTCACCTTCACATGTTGTAATCAAAGCGCTGTGATGTGGAGATGTGCAGCGTCACCCATTCACCGAGCGCTCTCGCACACGCCATCTGCCGCCGTTCGCTAGGCAGCTGTTAGCATCGGTTTGCAAGAAAGGCAGACTGAAGGACACAGGGCAACAGAAATTTACATACCCAGGAGCAGCTTAAAGTCATTAATGCATCCTGTGACCAACGCAGAACATCAGACACACACCACAGGCTCGACCTACACTGTAGCCGAATGCAACGAAGGGCGTCAAATTGTCCTTTCAGGTAGAAACTAATGTGTGTGTGTGTGTGTGTGTGTGTGTGTGTGTGTGTGTGTGTGTGTGTGTGTCTGTCTCTGTTAGCACTAAAGTTACGATGCCAAACAAAGCCACTGCTGGTGTGTCAAAGCCTGTTAGTAGCTGATGTCTGTGGAGAACATGTTCCACCCTGCTCAATAACATATGACAAGGCCACAGACACAGAGGTGTGTGTTTGTGTGCACTACACTTTAAACACAGCCTTCATTGGAACCAGTGTAATTTTGACCCATATTATGACGTTATCCACAAGTAAATGAATGACCTTTAAGCCTACGGTTTCAGACCAACGCCACCCATTGACATGCTTTATAGGCTAGTAATTACTACCGTCACCGCCTTTGCTGAATCACACCAACATGGGTCGCTCCACGCGAAGTGCAACCTCCAGTGGGTGCCAGCGCCGTCTAAACTTGGACTTGTCAGAAGAGCGACCGCATTTGACGGCAGGAGAGCAGCTACTGTACAAGGAGCCAGAGGCAGTCGTGGCGTGTTCTGTTTTTTGTTGTGCTTTCGAGTACCGCTTTGACGAGCAGCCATCTGTTAGATGACTGTGTCAAATAAAACGTACCATAAACGTGAAACCTAGCAGGAATCAACACAAGTCATTAGGTTTCTCATTGTCGCAGAAGGATTCAAAACATCTCCAATGACAAAAAGCACTAATGTGATTTGATGCCATTTTCACAGCTTGCGGTAACTCATTGTACTTTTTATGACTACATCACAGACATTGTCTTTTGCGAGTTAATTTTTTGTGTCGATTGTTTTTCAGCTCTACACACTCAGCCTGTCAAGAGTATGAACAACTACAGTATAAGACCAAAGTCATTTTCATAATCATCAGCATGAGGACATTTTGCAGTAGAACAAAGGTGAAGAGGGCTTGACAGGAAGACAAGGCAGGATGGATGACTCACATCTCTGCCCATGTACTGAACTAACTAAACAGAATCTTTCTCTCCAAGAAATATACTCACAAAGCAAGTTCCCACGAGAGATTGGTTGTTGTTTTTCACAGTAAAACAGAGGGATTATTTCTGTGGCAAATCTCAAACTGCCTGCTGTTCCCAAATACAGAGGAGGCAGAGGTTTCCTGCCCTCCTCGCACTGCAACATGACAGTGGGTTGTGCCACACAGCTGGTGGAGATAAGCTTAGCCACTCACTGCCAGATTCTGAAACACATCTTGAAGAATACCAATTTTCATTGTTCTGGGGACTGTAGGTGGAGACAGCTGAGGACCATAAGCTAAAAAAAACAAAAACAACAACACTGAATGTGAGATTACTGTTTCAAAGTTCCAGCATCACTCTCGTCCCGTTTAAATACCAGTTAATGAAGCATGAGCATTCCCGTCATGTCTTGCTCATCGCTTCACCTCTAAGGAGAAACCACTTTCCAGGCAAATAGCCGCCTGATATTCTAAATCCTGTTAAATATCTAATGTCGGTGGTCAAGGAGGAATTTCGTGAGGAGAATAACAGAACTTCGTATCACATCACTGCTGTCTTAGTAACGTTTAACATGCAGACCTAGTCTGCCCAATAATGATGTGGAGAAGCAGCAGAAGAAGCATCCTAAATAATATAATGGCCTAAATCATTCTTGATCTACTGCATAACCCTGTAAAGATGAATACAGTTTTGTAATTTTATTGCCAGGAGGAAACCAATCTGCTTCGTACCCAATAATTAGCCTGACATTGTGTAAATCTCTCTGATGAGCTTTAGACACAAAGGCTTGGCCTTTGTGTTAAGGCAGTAATGCTGTCAATATTCTTGTGAATTGTTGACCAACCACCTTCACGTACCACTATGGATGAGTCATTAAAAGCAATTAGACTGACCTTCCCTCACAACCTTTCAGTGCACAGTAAATAACGGTGAGGGGGTTAGAATGTAATTACACCAAAACAGGCAGTGAGGCCATTTTTTACATCAGGAAGACACACTCTCATAAACATGTTAGACACATGGAGGAGAGCTAAAATGCTATAGACAAATATTAGGTTATATACAACAGATTACTGAAAAAGTAAAAAAGTGAAATTAACTTTCTCAACAGAGAGAAAGAAAGTTAGAAAAGGCAAGTTTTGGGTCAGTTTTATGGTGTCTCAGCAGTTCTCTACATGAACAGACAGCTGTGCTACAACTGGGCTGAATGTAGTCCACACACTACACGAGGATACCAGCGAGACACGGTGCAGCGTAGTTTGAGGGGAGGAGGCAGAGGTGGGATCTGGTGTGTGTTTTTTAAAAAGTGGTCAAACAGACTTCGCTGCTCTCTGCAGACCAGCTCCCGTTTATTCTCCACACTCGCTGAGAATTATGCAACATGCAAATACAGAAGGCCCGGCAGGAGAAATCCAATTAAAGCAAGCTAACCTGCTACGGGGTTACTGCTGCCGGTAGTGAAGTGGCAGGCAGCAGCCCCAACACGTCATCCCCCAGGACTTCCACGCCGTCGGATGTGCAATGAACCAGCGACCCTTCGCTCGCACATCACTTCCCAACACAGCTACTGGTAATGAATGAACCAATCCCCCCGTCCCCGTCCCCAGCCGCTTCTCACATATACTGTTGGCTTGTCAAGAAACGGTGAGTGAGATCACATGGACAGGACGTAGAGGCGAAGCATAAAAGTCTTATTGGCAAACAGAAGGTGGAAAGTAGAAATCAGCAACTGGCCTCTGCAAGATTCACAGATACATGTAGGATTTGGCTTCTTGGGCCCTTGATGCAAATCTGCTCTGCGCTTGAACACGACTCCGCCGCTGAGAATGCACATCTGAGGCTTCATTACAGCTGAGCAGCGACGCAGTTACGGGGGACAATGACATCAGTGCTCAAACGCTCCCACAGGAATGCCTGTCGTCAGTCACACTGGCGCACAAACGCCTCTATGGAAACTGCAGGAGTGAGAGCGTGCATCAGGGTTAAAAACACACACACGCACGCAGGCAGAGCGAAATGGCTGATATACAAAGCGACAGGGTCAGTTCACTGAAAACAATGCTGACACATGACCAAACGGTTCCTGACCAGCTGTGTAAGGCGGCCAGCTTTAACACAGCGCACTGCAGAGGTCACCTGAGGACTGAATGACTCTCAGTCCCTGTAAAAAAAAAACTTGAGCCGCCACCTTTTCCCTGTGGATGTCAGAGACAGGAAATACACCTAACCTATCGCTGTGCTTGATCTAGGAATTATCCGAATAAGATGTAGTTTCAGCAGAACGTTGCCAGACTCATGTAATGCACCCCAATCGGAAAGCTCACGCTACCAGGAGAGAGTTAAGAGTTGAAAGGACATGGCAACCCAAGCCCAAGCTTCTGCACATACACACACATAGGTCTCACATCTGCTTCTTTGTCAAATTGAACACAAAAAACTTGGTAAAGAGCAACCAGAGAGGCTGCAGCGCACACACACACACACACACACACACACACACACACACACACACACACACACACACACACACACACATTCTACCGACTGGGCAGCCATTCAAGCAGCTCTCAGTAACAGTAACCCACGGCAACTCTAAAACCTGGCCCCCCTCTTCGCTTCCTCCTCTAGAGACACAGATCCATTGCCCAGTTAAGGGAGAACCCAGTGAACTAGTACACAGAGTGCAGGGAGTGAAAAGAGGCTGTAACTTTACCCACTCGGCTCCGCTCAAAGTGCAGCACAACCCCCCTCTTAGGGGTTCACGAGGTTAATTATTCAACATGAAAGCACATTTGAGGAAGAACTGAGTGGACACAAGCTTTACAAACCCTTGGTCTGCTTTGTTCAACTCATTCACTCACCCACTGACTGGCTGTGATGGATAATCATCCACACTGAGCAGCACATTGCAACGTCACACACAGCTGCACCAACGTACTCCTCCTCCTCCTCCTCCTCCACATGCTCATAGCTTCACTCCGCTCCCTTACCGTTGTGGTTGTGCTGCAGGGTCTCCAGCATGCTGGCAGAGGAGTCCGTAGCCCCGAGCTCAGCCAGCCTGCGGCTGGTGGCGCTCAGCTCTGACCGCAGGTTGGTCACCTCCTGGCTGGCTGACTGGATGGCACCATCGATGCGCTGGGCCAGCTGCTTGTTGTCATCCATCATTTTCAGGATTTTTGCCTGAGGAGGAGAGGGGAATCCAGACAAGGTGTCATGCTGACAAGCTGACCATTTCCTGTGAAAGAAGGTGTCCCCAAATAAATCCTCCTCCTTTCCCTTCTCTCTCTGTCCGTGCCGCCTTTCTACAGGAAAGTCAAATTAAATCCTCAAAGCAATTTGTCCTGTCCTTTAGAGAGAGGCATCCGGCTCAGGGGAAATGTGTATCTGCTGCGAGAGTGCACGCTTTGAAGGTGGCGCATGTGTGGTGGCGGCGTGTCAGCGTGCGAGCATGCCTTTGTGCGAGTCGGAGAGTTCCATAACAGCATGGGAGTGTGTGTGCACGCGTGTCGGTGTGTGTTAGAGAGCCAGCACTGCCCCTGTGAAATGTGCTCCCCGCAGCTGACTGTTGAAAGGACACAGAGCATTGAGAGATGACAAGCACCTTTTTAAATGGACTGTACCATTTGCAGGGGGAAGGCAGGGGGGTGGGTGGGTGAGCGAGCTAGACCATATAAGCGCATGGAAGTCAGAGGTCCTCAGCGCAGCTGTGTGCAGGAGGTTCTGGGATCGAGTGGCGCACAAGAAATGTCCGCATTACAGTGGGTTCTCCTCTTATGTGCGTGAACTAAATGCTCCCGTCACCCTGTCTCATGGACAAAAGGAAGGAAATCATTAGTCCGACAATGGTAGCGGTGAGAGAATAACAGAAACAACTTTCATCAGAGTTTCACAGTGCGATACAAGTGCACTTCAATCCAGCTTTGATGTTTGAGAAAAGCTAAGAAGGGAACACAATAAAAAATAGTCATGCTGCATTGATGTGCATTATATTGTGGATAAAACAAGCAATTTAAATGAATCAAAAATGGGAACAGTGTTCCTCTGTTATCTAGTGTTTCTGATCACTGACAGAATTGCTTCGTTAAGGCTTCTCTCTCTCTCTCTCTCTCTGCAAAGTACCTGTTGCCTGGGTGGGAAAGCTATTACTTCTCATGTTGTTGAAACACTGCTAGACATTACTTCCTAAATGTCAAATGCGCCGCCGGCATCGATAAACAACATACGGACACTAGGAGCTTGGAGGAGAGAAAAGCCTGATCTACAATGATCCGGATGCTAAGGCTGCAGAGTCGACAGGGACTGAGACTGTTTGTCAATAGGCATCCGATACATCCAGCACCCTCAGAATAACTCTACACTGCTCCTCTTGCTCTCAATACACATGCATTTATATTTGGAATCATATCTTACTCATCGAACGCTTCCACTCGTCATGCTCTGTCAAACCTCAGAAAAACTCTGCTTTGAAATAGACTTTGGTTTGGGTGTGTGTGTGCTTTTCCCACTAGCTTCACGAGGGCATGTTGGCGATGACGATGTCACATATTTCCACGTACTAAGCAGGATCTAGCAGTGTGCGGTAATGTGAGAATCTGAGTCACGTGACTGTTACAGCTCACGTTGCCAAGGAAACAAATGTGTCAATAAAATCTGATCCAGTCACACTCACAATCCTGTCAAACGGCACACGAGATGAAAGTTGAGTAACTAAGTTTTAGCTGTTCCTCATTGGGTCAAAATATTTATTATTTCTACATCTGCCTGCCAAACACCAAATAACATTTGAGAAGCCATAAAGCGTTAATGAATGCTGGTGGAGACCAAACCAAAGGTACAACGCTGAATGCTGGACACATTCATGAGGTGAAAAGGTCGACCCACATCTGCTTTGTCAATAAGCAGCCACTCATCCCACCCACAACCCAGACTTCAGGATGGCAGAAGGCTCGACACAGAGACATTAACTGCGGGTGACAAATTGGAGTCTAACTGTCAAATAAACAGCACGGCTATATGATAAAGCTGGGGGACAACTTTCATTCTGCTCCCATTCTCTTTAGCAAGCTAAACTAGCCTCTGATTCTTGGCCGTAAAAAAGCTAATTTATGTACTTCTGCTCTGCCCAGTTGTATTAAGGCCTCGGGGCCCAGCTTGCACTCAATACCCCAAATCCATCCAGCATTTCTGATCAGTTACCCAGCATTCAGTCGTCAATGCCTCCTCACTCAGCACTACAGCTGAAGCACGACCCCGACCCGAACCGTGCGTGGCGAGCACAGATCAGGCAGAACGTACTGTAGAACACGTGTGTGGTCCACATCACCGTCTCAAATAAAACTTTACTAAACGCCTGGTGCAATACGTGAGCAACACAACAAGGAACTGCACACGGGCAAAGCCGACAGCCCTTCATCCTCCTGCCCAGACACTGGTCACCCCTGCTGCTCACTAAGCGAACATCACGGTGTTATTTATAGACGACCCCGCTGCTGCATATTATACATAAGTCACAGGAGACGGCCGGCAGAGACAAGCACATACACTCACTTGCACATGCATATTCACCAGAGGCTCGTAATCCTAAACCCATTTGATGTCCATTAATGAAATTCATCTCCTGTCAGGTGTCATAAAAGTCTATTACCCCTCAGGGCGGATCTTTAGCATCTGGTTATACATTTGACTTTATATCTATTGCGTTATTGGCTGTGTGTATTACTTCACCCTGAAAGATAGAGCCTTAACATAACGTCATTGCTGTAGGTTTAAGTTAATGTACTTTGTAGGAATTTAGTGGGAACTAGTTTTGGAAACACCTTGCAAATCTGATGTTACCTTCATTTTTGTTTTTTTACACGGTGAACAATAGCCTCTTGAAAGTCTGAATATACAGTAAACATCTGTCTTGGTTTGCCTTGAGCATTGATATCCATCTCGAGCCGTTAACAAATCTATAAGGAACAGGAGCTGAACAATAAACTAGCTCATTAAATGTCTGAGGGTGTCGTCATGCTGCATTTACATCCGTGCTCCAATCAACTGAAAATCCCAGTGAGGTCAGTGGTTTATTACGAGGTGAACTTGAAACATTCGTACAGTACGTGTGCAGTAAATGTCTGCATGTACATCACATAAATGACCGACCACTCAAATCACTCCCTCCCTTTGTGTGTCTGCTGGGCAGTGAAGTGAATCCCGACTCGGTGACTGACTAAGGATCAGTAATTAGTTGGTGTGCCGGGGTTTGGATTAGCATATGAATAGAGACAGTGGGAGTGGGCGCACAGCTCTGTGACCATTCCTCATTGTCCCACAGCTGAGGCCATTTGCAGGCCAAAAGTTGCAGCACTGAAACCGGTACAGAGAAGTTTTTAAGCCTGGCTGATTTTTTTTTTTTAACTTACTGGGGTGGAATATTGTTGCCAAGCAATAACAGTCAAGACTCACAAGTACTCACTGTGATGGTATTTGTTGCCTGGCAACAATGGAAACAGATTTGAGCTACTGAAAACGCTTAAAGCTTTGGTACAGCTGTCGACAGCATTTGACTCTCACATGTTTTTGGGGGAATTTTATTTTGGTGGTCTCCAGAATGCCATTAAAAGTGTGGCTACACCTCACACAAATATACAGTATACAACTTGACAGTACCACTACTATGATAGTATCACTGTACTAGCAGGACTATCTGTTCCTCTCAGAGGGTATTTTCAGAATAAAAAAACAGTTAAAAAAAAGAAATGTCATTGTGACTATTAATATTTTCTACCCTTATCCACAGAGAAATGTATTTATAAACTTTCAGTAGTCAGGGTCTTTGCTTTGCAGATCATCTACAGTAAATATAATGTAAAGTTCCAACACTGCAATCTGTGTTTAGTGATTCAGACCATGCCTCTGCAATGCAGAACTTATGGGCTGCACCAAAATCACCTGCTCATTGAAAGCATGTGAAAAGGCCAGTCAATGAGGTGGAAAAGGTGCTCTAATGCAGGGCCTTTTTTAACAAAAGGAAACACTTTAATGTTGCCAGAGGATTTTGTAGATTAACACTATCTTGATCATCTCATCTTTGGAGGGAATGCGGTTTAGAAAAAAGACTCACTGCACAGTAAACACAAACAGACAAAGGAGGGCACTGAGGACGGCAGCAAGAGGAAGACATCACAATGTCTAGTTCATGGCAATAATGACACAAGGGAAAGAAAGTAAATTAATTGGGGCAATAGATTTTACGTGACAGCATCAAAGTGACAGTCATGTTCTTTGTTTGGATCAAGCAGTGACTCAAAGGAGAAATTCTAAGAATAAGGTTTAGAGCTATACTGCACACGTCTGCACCGCTGCCACAGCTGCCAGCCTCTTCATACTGTACCAACTCCTGTCTCTACTAACCATCAGGCATCGGGCTGAAAGGATTACTTCGATGTACAACGTGGGCGTGGACGAGCTGCTGTGTGACTCGAGATGATATTTGAGCTTATTCCAGCAGCGTGGGTCAAAGCAAAACGAAGACCAGACACAAGCCTTATGAAAACACTGAATAATGTCCGTTGGGCTAATCTGTTTATTCTCAGCCCTCCTCCCGCTTCAGTTTAAACTCGAGCGATAACACCGAGCAGCTGGAGACTCTGAGCTCTGAGCACCGTGGATGTTGTACAACTGCCTGTCTAACACTGACTGATTATTATATTACACCCAAAGCTCCCGTGTTAGTCTGATTCAGTTTGGCGTTGTTTAGGTGCTACTTTATTCAATTTTAATACACAGATGTCAAATTATTAGCCGCTCCAACGCCCTCCAGTCTAACTGGGGCCGTTGTTATAGTGCCTCTTGGCTGCATCGATGCAGCAGCAGGCATCTGTTTCCACAATAAAAGCCTTGATTAGTGTGTGTGTCTGTGTGTGTGTGTGTGTGTGTGTGTGTGTGTGTGTGTGTGTGTGTGTGTGTGTGCCACACTACTGCCCAGCAAAGCCACGTCAGAGAATAAACACAGGCATAGAATATATAATTACATATGTATTAACTTCACTATGTGAATTTGTTTTTAATGAAACATTTCAAGGCTTTAGAAAACATTTGTTTCTTTCCTGAATCTCTTAATTATTCTTCCATCTATAGACTGTTTGTAATTATAATGAGCTCATGTCAAGTTGAGAGCGGTGAACGGACAGTGATGCCTCCGCCGTCTCTGCCAGCCGAATAAGAAATAAAACGCACAGACGCCGGCGGGTAAACACAGCTTGTTGACACACGCCGATAAGTTTCCCACTCTGTCTGACAAGCGCCGGGATGTTCGACGTTATTGAAACATCCCGCACCACCTCTCCCACTCCCTCTAATCTCTCCTCCCGTCCACGCTAAGCTCTTGCTCACATCCCCGCTGTCCGCGAGACGCGGATCCAGGCGGCGCGACGCAGCTCCGAGCGGACCCCGTCTCGGTGGGAGAGGCTCAAGGCTAATCCCAGGCACAAACAGGCCTGTAGACTTTGATGTGAATTTACTGCTGCACGCTACTTCAAAGTAAGACAGTCAGGTAACAGATAGTCCGTCTTTGAGGGGGAAAAACTGCTTCGGTGCCGGTGCGGAGCTGAATGTGTGACGCCATCGATCACCTTCCACTACAGGTGCTGAGGGTCGTCTTTCCATTAGAGACGATGAAGGTGGATTTCGAGCTTGAGCAGACACGCTAACCTTTCAGCTACGCTTCTGATTGGATGTCTTCACGCAAGACGTGTTGACAAATGTCTAATATGTTGTATTTAAGCTCTGATAAGCAGGACTAGACTAGTTGTTTTGTAAAAAGGCACCACAAATGCTCCACACACAGATGTTCGCACAGATCAGAAACACAAAGCTTTTTCAATTACCACATGCATGCGGCATCTGAACAAAGACTGCCGTCATTGGCTGGTGGCCTGCGGATCTCACAGATGGTCTGTTTTTCAGGTGCCAACGCTGCCTGCCGCCTCCGAACTCAAACGCCTGCGCCGCACGTGAGCCGTCTCGGTCGGCGTGGTTAATTGCATGTGCGTACGTGTCGGCCTGTACACGCGGGCCGAGCCGCGTGAAAAAGAGAATAATCGCGCGCTTCAGGTTGAAGGGCAGCTCCTGTCTCTTCTGCTCAGCATTCAGCAGCTGTCGTCTCCGTGACAGCGATTGAGAGAAGCTCTGTTTTGGTGCTGTGGGGGGAGTTGACAATGGCTGGCTTGATGCATCCTTTCAAAACCACTTTCCTTCAAAAAGGCACAGCACACTCGTGACAAGCTGCTCTACACTTCAACAACAAAGGTGGTAAAAAAATACCCCAAAAAATACTTTATTTATGTCAATACGACAGGGAGATTTTATACTAAAGGAAACCTGGTCTTGGAGAGTGGGGCGCGTAGACGACCACATTATTTCTTCAAGTGTGAGCATATCTTGCCCCCCTCCCCTACTTTAGTTCCTCAGCTGTCAGGCTGCTGCTAAATGCCAAAGATCTACTCACTCGCTTTCCCTGTTCTGAGAACCATTTGTGCATCAGTCTGGACCTGCCTTCTCTTTGAAAAGTGCTGCAAGTCGTTTTTATATCTGGACTGAGATTTGGATTAAGGGTTTTGTCAATGCCTTCGCTGGACTGTGTGTTTGGACTAAAAATTTTTCATTAAAGCTTAGGGTTCGGGGTTTTTGGATTGTGCACCTCTGTTTTTCTGTGGATCTTTTATTAAGCTGAGGATTTGGGGGTTTGGGTTGTGAACTGCAGAAGACTTCAGTGATATTGTGTCGTCCCCCCCCCCCCCTTGGTGAAATCACCATCATCATTTTTTTCTGTCGCACTTCAACAGCGCCTGGCCTCCATCGACTCGCCTGCTGGACTTTTTCTTACCCACTAACCTGCTGGCCCTTCACCCGTATGTCAGCATTGCACAACCACCTCTAAGAGCAACAGTCACCGTTTAGAAGAGGAAACATACTGTACCTGTTTTGAAGGTCCTACGTTATGGCATGCCACCTACCCAGTCTTAGCAGTGGGAGACAAAGGGTTTCCATGGTTACGTGTACTATATTCAAAATCAATCAGCTGAAGAGTTATTATTAAAAACAAATACCCAGGTAACTGAAGCCACAAATCTGGGTACAGGCAAAAGTGTAAGGACCCAACAGCAACAACTGTAAGCTTAACTTACAGGAAAACCTGATGTTTTGTATTTGTCAGCTCAACTCACACTTACTTACACACATATCCAGCTTAAAGTAATTTCTCCTGTATATGCAGAACCAGAGAAAAGGTCATTTCTGTTTGACCCCGAGATGTCGGAGTAGCTCGTGGCTCAACATCCCCCAGCACCAAAGCGATGGGTTTCGAAATGAAGGAAGGGCTAGTATTAATGGAGCAGTGTAAAATGAGCTTAAATGTTAAAAAAACACACACATTCTGCAGAGAGTGATCTGAATTTCACCCATAGGGAGATGACGCACCAGTTTTTAAAGATGCCTTGCAGCTGTTACGGGTCCACTGCAGAGTTCTGCATGATTAGAATAAGCGTGTTAGCCATGTATCCAAATATTTTCCTTCAGTGAACACGCTGAGCTCCCCACAAGGTAATTTAGAGCAAGTCTTAGGTCCATCGTGTAAGACCTGGAGAGATCTATTACTAGAAATGGAACATAGTAGTCACAGGCACATTTTATTAGTGTGTTATCAAATGAAAACTGGACACATGGGAGGCAGCTGCAACCTCACCACTAGACGCTATTGAAACCTTACTGAATCTTTCTAGTACTGATGGTGAGGATGCCACCAGCTGTATATACAGTACAGCTCTCCAGCACCATGAGGAGCTTGAGCAGGGGTGAAAAACATCTGAGCATCTGAGAGTTTCATGCACGTTTATCAGATGCGATATGTTATTGGCCCCAAAGGATGTTAATGTTTCATTTAAGGAGAAAACACTCTGCTGACTAAACAATGCCAGAAGTCTGCACCCGATAATGTTTCGCTCACCTTTTTGTGACATGCACACAGTTGTGTAGCAGATTTACTTGCATGCTATTAAGCAAAATAGATATAAATAATTCCACTTAATATCAGTGAGGCAGGCCCACAGGTGGACCTCAAAGGAACACGAGCAATCAATCAGGACAAGAGGTCTGGACTAGGAATTAGCATGATTTATGGCCCTGCTCGCTGCTATTTACTACTCGTGTCAAGAAGCCAGACGGAAGGTAACTTTGTGAGGGCGTCGCAACCAGGGCAGAGGAAATCAAAGATAGCTGTAATTATACTAGGCCTGATATTTATCACTGTGTTAATAAGGGCGTGTCCACCTGCTGTGGTCGAGAAATGCTATGGAACAGACCCGTCTATAGCACAACTGTCATGTCTTACATTTACCCAAAAGGGAAGTTAACCAGGATGATGAGTCATTCAAATAATCACTCAGCTCAGGTCGATGGGTTGCGGCTCAGAATTTGTTCTTCCTAAAGTAAACACACAGCCTCTGTAATAACATGAATACCTTATGTGATGGTGGCTCTTACAGTACATACTAAAGACATCATAATTTTTCATAAAACATCATTGCGGCATCGCGGCAAGATCTTAGCTGCAGGTGAACAATACGGAGAAAACAGAACAGAACTAGTCTAAATATATTCCAAATACTGTTCCAGCAGATGCCAATGTGCCATGTGTAGCACTTTAAGCAGAGGCAGGTTCTTCTATCAGAAACCTGCTGTTTACACACGGTGATGATCTGACCTTTTCAAACAGAGTCACAGCGCGGCAAACACAGCCAAGAACTCAGACTCAAACTCTGACCTTTTTTCATTTGGCAGGAGCTCTGTCTGATTTTGAAGCCATCAGACATTTCCATCAAAACCGATATGAATTGAGAAGAGGACAGAGTTATTTTACTGTTGAACTCGGAGCTAAATGTACATTAGCTACAGTCATTTTCCAATTAATATACCACTGATTATATACAGTGTGTGGAATTGAAATGTGAATTACTGCAGGTCATTATTATGCATATGCAAACCAGCGACGATTGCTATCATGATTTATCTGATAATGAACGGCGAGGTCACACTGCTGCTAAATGGCTGAGGGCGCTTTTACTATGGATTCTCTTACTTCATAATAGGCTGCGATTTCTGTGTCAAACTTTAAGCAATAAATCGCTTTTACATCTGTCCGGGTGTCAGGCAGTAAACTGCAGCTGCATTGCAGACATATCAGCTTAACTCCTTCAATAAATAATATTATTTATGTTGAGGCTCAATATTAAAACATTATTGTTGTGCTTTAATTCTCTACCTGTATAGTTAAATTATTTTTGGGTTCATGAAGCTATGGGAACCACTGTGGCTCAGGAGGTAGAGCAGGTTGTCCATGGTTTAGACCCCTGACTCCTGCATCCACACAGTCTTGAAAACTGCACATTTTGTTGGTGGGCGGCTTTCGGGCGAAATACTGAGAAAAAGTGTGATCAGCAACACATGCAAACACGGTGGAGACAAAGGTTCGATGTCTCTAATCCAAGCAGTATCACCATCTTCAGAACCACCAAGATGTCCAAGTGTCTTTTGGTTTGCATGGCTAAAGCACAAAAGCAAACCCATCTACTGCACGTCAGCATTTCCACTTCCTTCCAGATGCTTTCCTAAAGGTTTTTACTGTCCTTCTATGAGACTGTAAATTAAAATATTGTCATATGGAGAAAACCCAGTAAGTGAAACAAATACGTAAATAGACCAATATTTTTTCCAGGGATGAACAGATCACTGGATCTATACGAGGGTATCAATAACACAAATACTAATTTAAGAGCTGTCAAACAGCAAATTGTTGTCTCGCTTCAGGATATTGCTCCGAGCTCTGAGCGAAGGTCTTTCCGTGGCTACGCAGACAGACATGAGCCATCTGCAGCAGCTTTCAACATGTCCCCTCTACGCGAGCCATCTAATCACAGGCGCCAGATCGTCAGATGCTGCACAGCATTACCGTCATCCAAAAGCGTATCCCCGGGAGCAACACCCCATCAAAATCACTTGTCTTTTTGCCATCCGAACCATGTTAAACTAATAATTTTACACAGTCAAACAGGCTTACGGGATTACAACCTTCTCTGGAACCTAGAATCTTTGCTAAAAACAAACATGAAGACAAACAAGAGGATTCTGCAAGATTATTTCAGTGTGTGTATGGGAATGTAAGCGAGACGCTAGAAGTAAAAAGCATTCCAGCAAACCTCGTCTAGCCTTTGCATCAGCCAAACTGAACGACGGCCATGCAAAGTCAGGGACAAACACAAAAAGGCACACATCTCTGATGACCTTTTAGCGGAGGAGAAACACTGCGAGAGGTGCATTCTCTAGACTTCACTACACTGACACCCACAATTTATTGTCATTTCAGTCCTGAATTACCGAGGGGCCTTCATGAAAACTAACAGTCCCGTAGAACCAGTCATGGACTAACCTTTAGCAAACAGCTTGATGCACTTGCATCTTATTTGGCAGATCCACTGATTGTGCACAAGTAATACGGTGTTCTTTCACTAGAAATCCTCATGCCACATGCCTTTTGTGCATAAAAGTAGCTCTCACATCAGAGTGAAGGCTCAGTAAAATGAAATGCTAAGTACCCGCCGATAAATTGTGTCTGACTTGCCTTTGGTGACGTTTAACGTTTCTGGCAGCAGTCTTCGCTGGCCATCTCCAAAAAAAAAATGGGAATCCATTGTTCAGCTACGGTTTAGGGAATCAATTTAAGCACATTTTTATGCAAATCCAGCCTGGTCCAGGTACATCCATTCAAAACTACTCGGTGAAATTAGAAAAGCTTAGACATGCTCGGACAGTGGCACTGAGCAGGCCAGACATGGTGTTATTTATGAGTTTGACAGTAATGTCTTCATCCTGGTTGGGCTCGCAGGCCTCGTAGGAAACCAAAACCTCATCCGCTGAAGCCTGGTATTTAACCGCGAGGGAGCTCTGCACAGTCTGTAATCTGCCCAACATCAAAAACAAAAACGTCCTATCGCTGCACACAAAGAGATACTATAAAAATCTTCTCCCAAAAAAAAAAGGCAAAAGTGAAGACAAGCGCTCGGGGCACTTGTTTGTAATGTGCTCAATTTACCGATTCAGAGCGTGCAGTTTTAGTCTTCGCATTTTAGCTGTTGCCTTAAGTTTTGTTTGTCAATCCTCTCGCTCCTAAATATGACGCAAACGGATATGCCCCAGGTAGAAGGAACTTTAAAACCCATCTGAGATCAGAAGCATGTGTCAAAAAAGACAGTTAGAAATAAACATTAGCATCGGTTATTGGAGTTAGACTGTATTGAAGATAAACGGCCGTTTCATTTCCATTTTGATACAGACGGACTAATCGCCACGAGGACAGTAGCAAGAATCTGTGCACATTCCTTGACCTGGGGATATAGTAAGTTAAGTAGCTGCATGATTATGACAATGGGAAGCAGGGTCATTCAATCAGAATAATTAGATTTCATCGTCTTTGACCTGGATGGATGAAGAATGGATTTTTAAGTCAGTGCCGAGTAGCAATATTTGTTGAAGATTATAAAACCTGCCATCACTCTGGTAATCTGATGTTGTTGTAATGATGATTTACCCCTGAAATACCTGTTCATGATCAACAGCTAAATGAATAAAACACTGCTGAGCCAAATCTAGTCATTATTTATTGATTCTTTTCAGTCTGATTAAAGAGAGAATCCTATGAAGAGACAACAGGGCTTTGATGACGGCACACGTCAATGTGAATCAAGACAGTTATTCTGGTTGTCGTGTCCTGGGGAAATTTTATTCGATTCATGAGACCTAATTGTCTGAACCTTACTATTTGATTCATAAACAAAATTAGTGTTAGAGCTAAGATCAGTCACAGAGTTTGATGTCAAACTGTAAGACTGGTTTGGTTTTATTAAACACCTACAGTTGCAGCCTTGGGAGTGTCCGTGACATTTGAGCACATCTGGACTGTGCTCAGATGCCTCAATAAAACAATTCTTAGTCAATGTCATAGTCAATGTGACTTTTCTAGTAATATCTCTCTCTATCGCAAATGTGTTAGAAGTCATGGAGAAACTTCTTGAGATACACAGCTGTCACAGCTCTACTACAGCACATGCTTTAATGAGGCCAACTCTTACTGTCAAGAGAGTGTTTATTCACCACCAGGTATTTCAGAGGGAGGAGGAAGCTGTCTTGTTATAAACTGCGTGAGCTGTAACTCCCACTGTGCAGAGGCAAGAAAAAAAAAGAGCAGGGGGCAGTTCTGAGTCATGATACAGGCTGAAGACTTGCATGAGACACATGCAAAAGACTCTAAACCCTCCTGCTATCGTTTTGATTAACTCATAGCCTTGGAACCTTAATGCAAGCTGCTGTTACCATGGATACTGCAATTGACAGCTCGGTGATAATTCAACGTTAATGCCGGGCGGCAGACAAACATCTGTGTTTTGGTTTACTTGTTGCAGGTTACAGGCAAATCACGGTTCTCCTACATAGCCCCAGCGTTTATTAACACCCGAGGGTGAAAAGCTGCCACCACCAGTTATGGAGGCCATGAACACCGCTCGCACAAGCACTCCAAGGCAACCTGTTGAACCCTGATGCAGAACGGACGGCAAAGGCTTTGATCTCGGGAAATGACTGGTTCTGCAGAGCAGCACGAGGGAGGCTTGCACATGGTGGAAAACACAGAAAGAGAAACCAACATAAACAAGCTCTGGCTGCCACCTCATTGCCCACATCCCCCGTTTATACCATTAAAATAATCTGCCGATGGCCTGTTTCCATAGTAACATACTGCCTCATACATATAGGTTACAGTCAAACACACATCTAAGCAGCAGTCTCGTCGACTGTGGTCTCCACTCAGACGACGCCAGAAGAGGAGCAGGACTGATTGGGAGGGTATCGCATAATCACCAAGCCCCTGAACGCAGCATGCTAACTTGTTGTAGCTTACTGTACTGAGTATAAATCTGCAGTCATTCAAAGCAGCGCATGCCGAACTTCAGATAATGTTTTGTTCACCATTGAAAAGTCGAAAAAAGATATAAAGTGAAATTGCTGAAGCACAGATCCAACATGGCTGGCTGTGACAGCCCTGGACTGTCAAGCTAGGTTGCCTAGCAACCTGGACATGACTTGGCCAGTTATGCAAATACTTCTATTCAACCCAAAAGCATAAGCTACGTTGAGTTGACTGGATTTCCCTTGAGTGCCATTTTCTGAGCCATTGGACAACAATAAATAAATTGTTTAGACAGTTTTCAGACTGCCAATGTACTGAAAGCTGGATGTGTCTGACAGCGCCCTGCAGTGGATAAACTAATCTGACCAGTATGACATATAATTTGTTTTCCTGCATGAGGTTTGAAACCATTCAAAGCAGTCAGATCAAGTTGCAGCTGACTTTTCATAGTACCAGTATTAAACAAGTAGGTTGAGGTGACTGCAGAATCTGCAGAAGTTTTGGTTTACACTAATCTAATCATTATACACTAATCATCACAGTAGGCTGAAGGACTGATAATCACAGAATCAGGCATTGCATTGTGGATCAACGTGGATGCTGATAGCATACTAATATTGTAGTAGCTAAAGTATGTATAGCCTTTGGAAGAGACACAACTTCACCTCTTATGTACAGTGTACTGTAAACTCTCTCCCAGACCCTCCCACTGTAGGACAGTTTCAGCATCAAAAGGATGTTGTCACAATCTACTAATTAACACCATTAAAAGAACAGACTAAACAAAGACCTGAAATCCTGAAAGTCCAAATGCACTACATGCATTACAGAAAATATCAATATTATTCAAATTCATAGTGATGATCTCTGACGAGGAGTGATTTTATTAACGAATCACTGCTAAACTAAACTAGAGTATGCAGGAGATGTTACAGCTGAGGAGGGAGAGCTGTCAAAAAGAGTCACCTGTGTGATGATCATGGAGCCAATACTAAAGCGCTTCTTTAAATCCCTCTGGAACAAATTCAGTAGTAGCATTTGTAGGATACTTCACTTGTGTATCTTAGGAAACAAAACACAGCATATAATAACAACATGTGACCTGCCGTGTACTAGCACAGCCTAAACACAAGTGAAGTATGCGGTCCTTTCATTGTTTTATTTCCTACCGACTCATCATAATTTCCATACCATTAATGCGCCGCTATGACAGGGAACCATTTCCACTGCGGGCAACGTTCAGAAGTGTATTCCTATAATGAAATGGTTTTCAATTTATTCCTTACAAGATAAGCCGTCATTTCCAATCTGCTCTACACACAGAAGTCCACCAGCCAGAGGACTAATATTATGCAGTTCACACGACAATACAATTTCTGTGTGGCCCAGAAATATCTGATTGCAACTAGCAGTTAAAGAGTAGGCAACATAATGTTATATATTCCTTCAGGCCACTGACTGAATCAAATATCCTTAGGCAGAGCCCTTGACTGCAGCGCCGCTCAGAATCACAAGAGTTTGTTCTTGTTTGTGGCACCACGGTACCAGAACTGCAAATAATACTGCATTCAGCTTGATCAAGCAATAATTACTCAGACGCAAGTCAAAGACCAATTTGAATGAAGTAATTGTCAGCCTTATGAAATGACCTCAGGTTCAAGCTCTCTGTCTTTGATCTGCAAGAATCGTTTTCAAACTCATACAACACACAAAGCCGTGAACTTTGCTCGGCCACTTCTAGTATTTTGAAAATGCTCCAGTGAGAGAATAAAAGCCACGCGACTCCACAGCTCTAAAGCTGTGGATGCAGAAAAATTTGCTTTGAAGCAAATTGCCCAATTTCCATTCTCATTTGTCACACTGTGGGAGTGGGCCGGGCCACAATCAACCATCACAAAAGCAGCAAGCCTAACTGGCTGGTCCTCGCTGGAGCGGGGCCTATTAGACAGGCCCGGTGGAGTCAGACGAGGGCTCCAGAGGGCAGATGGGACCCAGGCGATGTATTATGCATGGGTAGGAACCGTGCTCTGGAGGGCCAGCTGAGGCCCCAGTTGGAGAGAGACATGACCCGGCCAGACCCATCACAAGCTCGCTTCTCTACAGCACCTCCCCCTGGTCCTCTGAGACTGCAGGCAGCCTGAGCTTCAGCATGACCCTGGGCACCGGTCCAGCATTACTGGATAATGTTGATGTCCTCCCTTTGTGTGGAAATTAGTATTACCATTCATTCAAGATGTGACACAACTGATGCCAATCTGAGCTTACTTAATACGTTATAGCCGTACTAATTTAGGACCAGTGGAAAAAACAGAAAAAAGTGAATAACTTCTTAGGATTCACCAGGACCGTACCAGGTCCTACAAACAATACAACAGAGAAAAAACAAAAACAAAAACACAACTTTACATTTACAATCTCAGACGATGTGTTTCATTATTGTAAGAGATCATGTTTACAACATCCATCATGTTTATGTATCTCATTGTCCTTGTGTTCATCGGTGACGAGTGTCACTGCAGCTCTCCTCTAACAATTAGTTTGGTCCGAGGTTCAGAAGGAGTCAGACGCCTCTTATTTATCATTGTCTCCACTCAGTCAAAGTCAAAGTCACCTTTACTGGCTTCTAAGCCACCTCCACGTCCCTGCTTTCAAACTGATGAGTGACGGCTCAGCTAATGTAGTCACAGCCGGGCGGAGCTCAAGGAATGGCAGCAAGAGGAAGGGTCAGTGGCAAAGCTCAGTGGCCAATCTTCTCCCAGCTTGACTGCAGGATACGCAGCAGATGGGCCATTGGAGGAATCCAACAAGACCTGCATGAAGCGGCTCCACTGTGAGCCCTTGTAGCACAACACTCCGAATGACCGGTCATGATATTAAAAGCGTTTTGACAGA